>NC_064472.1:29712956-29947956 GCF_023343835.1 Lagopus muta
TACATAGAGTAAATACCCAGCTGATGTCCTTCAAAATATCTTCAGTAAGATATTTTATACTTGTATTCAATTAAAAAATTGAAGAATTTATATCCGCCAAAAAATGTCAGAATATAAATATTCTTTGCAATGAAAACTACACATACACAAATGCACATAAGTGCAATTCCTACCACTGATAATTCAGTTCTGTATCTCCTCATGTGGAAAAGCTCCCACTGAACATAAATGACATAAATGAGTGTAAAAACAAAACTTCTACCTTACATGTAAGAACACATAGTCAAAACTGAATAATGAACATTTGAATGACTAAAGAAATCAGTTATTCATGCCTCCATATAAAATTAGACAAAAAGAGAATTTAATTTAAGAATTCAATGGTTGTTATTATTGGTTCAGTTCAGGGTGGAGGCCGTTCAAGCTTCAACAGCTTCATCAATAACTCAGACGATGGCGTCTACTACATCCTCAGCAAGTTTGCAGACAACACCAAGCTGAGTGGTGCGATCGATACATTGGAGGGAAGGGAAGCCATTCAGAGAGACCTAGACAGGATGGAGAAGTGGGCCCATGGACACTTAACGAGGTTCAACTAGGCCAAGAGTAAGGTGTTGCACTTGGGCTGGGCAATCCAAGGTATTTATACTGACTAGGGGAAGAACTCCTTGAGAGCAGTACTGTGGAGAAGGACTTGGGGGTCCTGGTAGACGAGAAGCTGGACATGAGCCAGCAGTGTCACTTGCAACCTGGCAGGCCAACTATGTTCTGGGCTGCATTAGAAGATGAGTGGCCATCAGGGAGAAAGAGGTGATTGTCCTCCTCTACTCAGCTCTTGCGAGGCCCCATCTGGACTACAGTGTACAGGGACCCCAGCCCAAGAAAGATGCATGGCTCATGGAATGAGTCCAGAGGAGGGACACTAAGGTGACCAGAGGGCTGGAGCACTTCTCCTATGAAGAAAGGTTGAGGGAACTGGGCTTGCTTAGCTTCGAGAAGAGAAGACTTTGGGAGACCACACTGTGGGCCAGGGTGGGAGAGAGGGGGTTGAATCCAGATGGTCTTTGAGGTTTTTTTCAACACAGGCTGTTCTATGATTCTGTGATTCTATGATTCTATAATAATTACATACGAGATCAAGCAATGTACTATAATGACCTAAATAATAACATGGAAAAGGGCATAACTTGATATTCATTTTCATTCTTGTGTATTTATTTCTATGAAGTCTATTCATGGTCAGTTCCAATCATTTTACTTGAAAAAGGCACAAGACATGACTTTTTAATAAATAATTCTGAAGTTCTTTCCTATCTTATTTTTATTTGATAAAACAGTCTCTTAGTAAATACCAAGGCAAAATCCAGCTAACATCCCTTCTTTAGTGTGATGATATCATTTACAGATTCTTTTTCAGTATTAGATTTCCACTGACATTTAGCTGAAGATAGAAGGGATAAAATGTCTATAAAATGTTACTGCATTATTTTTAATATATTTTTTAATATTCATAACAATGTTTGTTTCAGAAATCATTGAAGAAATGTTTCATCAAATCATTCTAAGCATGCTAAATTAGTTCAAACTATGGAAAACAATGGAAAAAAAATTAAAGTTCTTTACTCCAGCATATTTTATGCAAAATGTCTGGACTCCTTTTTGTGAAGGTGGTTCATGTGGAAGTATTTCCTGGTTAGAATAACATTAAAACACTCATACAAAAGTTAAGACAGTGCTACAAAACTTTTCAGTGTTCAAATTTCCCAAATTTCTTTGGAAAATAATACTATTGTTTTAGGGGTTTCTTTGCACCTATGTTCATTTAATTTGATGTCAATAGCTCTTTGTTCAGGCGAAGGTTGGTCAGTAGTGGTGTTCCTCAGGGATCTGCTTTGGTAGAGGTGCTCTTCAACATCAGTGATGTATGTAGTCAATTGGTTCAAGTGTACCCTCAGGAAGTTTGCTGATGACATCATTCTGAGTGGTGTAATTGACACAATAGAAGGGAGGGACACCATCTGGAGGGACCTAGACAGGCTCAAAAACTGAACATATGGGAATCTAATGAGGTTTAACAAGGCCAAGCTGTTGCACTTGGATCAAGGGAATCCCAGACCTAAGTACAGACTGGGAGAAGAACTCACTGATAGAAGGACTTGGGGATTCTGATGAATGAAAAGGTAGACATGGATAAGTAGAGTGCACTTGCATTCTAAAAGGCCAATGGTGTTCTGTCTGCATGAGAAGACGGGTCGTCAGCAAGGAGAGGGAATTGGTTGTTCCCTTCTACTCTGCTCTTATAAGGTACCATCTGGAGTACAGTGTGCAGGCCTGGGAAACCAGGTACAGGAATGAGCTGCTGAAGTGCATCAAGATGAGGGCCATGAATATGACCAAACGGCTGAAGCACAGTCCTGTGAAAACAACCTGAGAGAGTTTGGCTTGTTTAGTGTGGAGAGGAGAAGGCTCCAGAGAGACCTCGCTGCAGCCTTTCATTATTTGAATGGAGCTTAGAAGCAAGAGAGGGGCCAACATTTTGTGCAATGTGCTTATAGGACAAGGGGGAATTGCTTTAATCTAAAAAGAGGTGACATTTAGGTTAAAGGGAAATTTTTTACTCAGAAAGTTATCAGATACTGAAACAAGTTGCCAAGAGAGGTTGTGCATATCCCATTCCTTGAGGCATTAAAGGCTGGATTGGATGAGATCCTGGGTAGCCTGATTTAGTGTTTGACAACCCTGCCTATGGCAGAGGGATTGGAACTAGATAGTCTTTAAAGTCCCCTGCAAACTAGGCTGTTCTATAATATGTCATGTCCATTTCCTCTATTGATATACAGAGGCGCAATATGTATCTGTTCCTGAGTATGTCTTTTGCAGTAATCACAAAATCACATGGCTTGGAAGATCATCAAGTCCAACCCCTTTACTTAAGCATTTTTCTTACAACAGATCTCAAGGAAAAGCATCCATAGGAGTCTTGAATACATGCAATGAAGGAGATTCCACTATCTTCCTGGGCAGCCTCTTCCAGTGCTCTGTCACCCTCACTGTAAAGGATTTCTTTCTTGTGTTCTATGGAAATTCTTTTGTTGCAGTTTTTATTCATTGTCCCTATTCTAACGCTTGGAATCCGGCCCCTTCCCTTTGATTCTAACACTTTAGATATGTATAAGTAGTGGTGAGATCTCCTCCCAGCCTTCTGTTTTCCAGTCTGAAGAGCCCTTGGTCTCTCAGCATTCCCTCTTTTTTTTTTTTTTTTTTTTTTTTTTCCAGTGAGGAGCATAGTATTTTGCAATTGGACAAAATATTTCAGATGTGGCCTCACAGGGCAGAGTAGATGAAGAGGATCACCTCCCTTGACCTGCTGGCTACAGTCTTCTTGATGAACACCAGGACATCACTGCTGCCCCACTTGGCCACAAGACCTCGCTGCTGACTCATAGTCAACATGTTATCCACCAGGATCCCATAGTCCCTCTCCAGGATTTTTCCCACAAGGTCATTCCCCAAGCTGTACTAATGCATATTGTTGTTGCAAAAGCTTCTTCGCAAGGATGTAGTAGGAGACAGTGTCAAATATCTTGCTGAAGTCAAGTTATACAGCATCCATTGCTCCCACCTATGCAGCCAGTTATGACATCATAGAAGACTATCAAATCGGTCAAGCATTATTTCCCCTTCACAAATCCATACTAACTACTACTTAATTAGACAATCTCATTTCCTTCAATTGCTTGAATGTGGCATCCAGAACCCATTATATCATCACATTCCCAGGGATAAAGTGAGGCTGATTGGCCAATGGTTTCCATGTCCTCTTTCTTGCCCTTTTGAAGACTGGAGTGCCATTGATTTTCCTACAATTTTCAGGCACCTTTTCAGTTTTCCTTGACCTTTCAAAGATCACTTCTGCCAGCTCCCTCAGTACTTGCATAAGAACCTGTCAGGGCCCATGAATTTGTGTACACTGATTTTGCCTAGATCATTTAATGGTCTTCCATTCAATTATAAAATGAAAATGATTTTGTTCTACAAGAAATAAATCAACATGACTTTGTTATTTATTTTATTAATACTTGCTTGGTGAGGTTTTACTGTCTTGAATAACCCAGTTATCTCCTGAATATACCAGATGAAATATGGCTATAAATCGTGATTTATCATTGATAGGAACTTTGGATAGTTCTCTCAATTCTACTTTTTCAATTATTTATTTTATTGAGGTAATAGTATTTCACACACATGGCAGAATTTTGTATTATCAAAAATTTGATGTTTAAATATTTTTCTTTTATTGGAGACTGAATTCCAGTTAGTGGCACTAAAGTAAATCTGTATGAAATGACAATAGGACTCAGAAATCTGTTTCCAAAGAACTCAATAAATTATTGGAGAATTTTTGTCTTGATCTGTACACTACTAAATGATTTTCATCATTTATAATGTCTTTTCATGACTGAGAATGCTAGCAGAATGAAATTGTTATTATTACATTCACTTTCAAAACCTAATAGTGTATGTTTAAATTATTGGTGAAAATCGTGGATACTTGTCTTCCTTGTCTTCCCCTCACTGCTTTGACAGTCTTCCCATTCTTTTTTCCTTTTTTTTTTTTTTTTTCCTTCCTTATCCTGTTGCTCTGGAACAATCAGAATTTTAGTAATTAGATACAGTAGAATAATTTCCCAAGTAAAATATCTCTACTAAATCATTGTCCTTGTTTACTAATTCATGTGTAGACCAGATTTCCTATAGTATTTATCTGATACATATTTTCTCTCGATAAAAGTTAGGCAAGTAATTGTACATCTAAACCTCAACCAGACAGAAGAAAATTCTTATTCTACCCTCAGCATAATATTTAGTGTTAGGCTACAGGAAAGAAGAATGTAGCATGTGCCTACCAATTTTTATAATATTTATGTCTTTCATGAAAATTCAGTGTTTTAAGTGGCCTCATTGCTATCACAGAATTATGAACATTTTAATGCCTACCAAGAAAAAAAAAAAACCATTATTCTCAGAATCAACATTCTTTGACTTCAGCAGAAATGTGAGCTGTTTCTGTCATGATGTATTCCAGAAAACAAATGACATCATAAATATTACAGTTTTTGAAAATGCATAACCAGAGAATAAGATTTCAAGAAATAAAGATAGCTAGTTACAGACTGGATAAATTTTAGCTACTTTTAGTAAATCATCTGTACTGGAAATGTCAGGGCTTTCATAATGCATATTGGTTACTCTATCCACTACAAAATTTAGACTTTGAATGTTCCCTCACTGTATGTTTTTGTTTTGTTTTGTTTTTCTCTCATAAGACTGTCATACAAGAAAGGTTGCTGCACTTTAAAAATCTTGATGTCCTTTGATCTCCATAATAAGCTCTTTCTACATAATATGCACTTTACTATAATAAGTAAATTGCAGGCTCTCAAAATCAGCCACAGAGAATAAAGAACTATTGCTAGAAGGAACAGAGGGCTTTATGGAATAAGCAGAAAATTGTCACACAGTCACCATGACACCTAATTTCAGTTTACTATACTGTCATAAGTTTTGTTCAAAGTTAATTCAGTAATGCTGTTTAATTTACTTGCAAAGTAAAATAGTATTTATAAATATGTTTCCCTTTAATATGAAGCCACAGACCGTCTTTCACTGGGAATCTTCCTTCAGCAAAACTTTGTTGTCATACTTGGTACTGCAAACTATTTAGTAGCTAGGTTCCTGTTATAAATGTTTCCAAGCAATGACAATCCACTTTAAATATATATTAGTTAATTTGCTTTAGACACCATCTTCCAGATTTGTCTCTGCTGTTTCTTGCTGACTTGAAACATAAAAAGACAGGTAAGGGAAGAGAGAGAGAGATGGAGGGTAAAATTTAAAATAATGCCTTGAACTAATCAAGTTTGACATTATTAACTATCACTTTTTGCAGGTAAATACAGTCTTCTTACAGATCTTGTCCAAGAGTACAGTGATGTGTGCTCAAGTTAGAAAGAACAGAAATGTATCTGGTTAATGAAAATAGAAAAATAAGAATAGAATTCAAGCAGAAGATTAGTTTAGTTGTGAAAACTAGTTGTGATAATATTAGCTACTCTCATTTCATCTAGTGTTTTCATATTGACACATTTGATAGTAATGTCATCCCATGGAATCAAATCAAATCTAAACAAAACAAAACAAATAAAGAATCTCCCCATAAAAACCAAATCAGTATAATGTAATTATTAGAGAGGATAATAAAGAATGACCTTCCTATTCAAATAATAAATGATCAGCTGAATTCAGATCACAGAGGGATATCTCATTTAAATGGCTTATTCCCATTAATCTGTCACTATCATTTTTTCTCTGTCAGGTTCTTAAGCTCTATATTATTCCAAAAGTTACTTTTTTGTTGTTTTTTTTCTTGGGTGAGGTCAGTTTTCTCTTTTATCTGTAATAATTTAACCACTTATTGTTGTGCTCATTGTTGTACCTGAACAGTAAATTCAGTGAGAATCTGAGAATTCAATGAAAGTCTGAGAATAATAATAATAATAATAATAATAATAATAATGAGTATATATATATGTATGTATGTATGTTTCTTACGGCCTGGAATTTCTACCTCTCTTGAGGCTGATATAAAACATTTTATGTATTAAATACGATACAATAATAAGGATAGAATGAGAAAGATAAAAATAAGAGAATTTGTGAGTTGACATGAAGACAATTTACTTGTGGAAGAAAAAGCTGTGTATTCAAGCAAAGGAAAATCAAGGAATTCAGTCACTACCTCCCATCAGCATGTATAGACATTTCTAGGAAAACAGGGCTCCATTAGGCAAAACTGTTACTTAGGAAGACAAATGCTGTAATTCTTTAAGTCCCTTCTTATCCCTACTTTTCTCCCAGTTGTTACTGCTGAACATGTGATACAGTATAACCCTTTGGTCAGTTAGGGTCAACTGTTCTGGCTGTTATCCTTCTCAGCCTTTTGTGAACCATCACTGGAAGAGGCTCAGTGGGAACAAATATCTTGACTCTGTGAATGAACTGCTCAGCAATTTTCTGAGAAGTCTAGAGTACATAGTCATATGTGCTGGTACAAAGCTAGAAACTATGTTAGCCAAAATCAGTACAGTGACATAAAATATGAAGTTAAATAAAAACAGATAATCTAGAGATACTTTAAAGGATATGATCAGTAAGTTCTTCAGCTCACTAGCTATATTTCTGTACATCACCTTCCAATAGATAGCATATCATTCATAGTATATCATAAGAGCAAAAATGGCCACAGATCTTTGTATCACAATAGTCTCTTGGATACTGAGTGTCTGCTAATGAAAATTATGGAAAGAGTAAGAACAATATGTAGTAATACTACCACTATTGGGCATAAATCAACACAATTGCGCCTTAGGGACTTTCTCAAGATGAGTATATTTACTGCCCTATGGATTTTTTTCTCTTCATTTTTCTTCTAGCTTTCTCTTAAGATTATGATAATACTGTATCCAAATCAACTTGTTGCAAGGAGTTTCACAGCTTTGCTATAAGCTGTATTTATTTTGAACCTTGCAGTTGTCACTTTCAGTTTGTAGACTTGAGTTTTCTTACTGGAAGAGAAAAATAAGTTATAGTTCCCTTCTGATTTTTCTCAGGGCAGACATGATTTTATAGAGCTTTGTCTGAACTTCCTTAGATAATCTCTTTTCTAGATTGAAGAACACTAAATATATAGACATTTTTTAAAAAATATTTTTCTTATTACTGCGATCATGCTTTTTTTTTTTTTTTTTTTTTTTTTTTTTTCTTTTTTTTTCCTTTTTTTTTTCTTTTCCCAGCTCCTCTTTTTGACCATTGTGGTATTTACCTCTGAGAAAAATCTCAAATCTAATTCTGAATGGTAAGTAAAAATCTCTTATTGTAACGTTTGGACTGTTTTTCTCAGGGAGCATCTCTTCACAATTATTGCATGCTAAATTTCATTTGGCAGTTTACTATCCATTCCTTCAATCAACTTACAATTCTATCTTTCTCTACAATGAAGCAGATTAACTTCTCTAAATAACTAAGATGTTCAGAAAACTATGTGATATTAGTTTTGGTCCTCTTTTTCACCTCTGCTATCAGTATATTAAACATAATGCATAAAACTTGAAGACCGTGCTTGAATACTTAAAAAATTTAGCTGTTTTATAATATGATTAACAACCTCAAATGTTCTGTAAATCATCAAACATACAGACTACAGATTTTACATTATATAGAACATACAATAAATTGCCAAGCTGTCATTATAAAATAACCATAATTTTTCTGTAATGCTTTACCAGCTCTATATTGTTTTCTCATTAAGGAATGATTCGCTTCCCAGTCAAGTCAATGGACACACTGCTTTATTCATCAAAAAAAGAAGGCATGTCATATGTGTTTGACAGTCAGATTACGTTATGAAATATGGGTTGAAAAAAATCGATCTTTTTCAAATGCGTATAACTAGAAGAATGCCTTCTTATATGAATCAGTGAATTGCCTTCCAGTCTTACTTCACACATTTATTTTGTGCAGTGTTTATTCATTCACTGTGCAAAGGCTAGAGTGAGGCATAGTAGAAAACAAAGTCACTAGAAGTGTACTTTATCATTGATACTGTTACTCAACCAGTTCATTCCCTACATTTCCTACATAATTTATAGCACACCTTGAGAGTTACACTCTAGGAATAAGACTTTCCCTTTTTCCAAGACAAAAAAATCTCACCTATGATCTCATTCCTCCCCCTTAGGACTTGCATACAAGATTTTATTACAAACTCTACTAATCCAAACAGTATGCTCTATTTCTCAACTAGAAGAACATTCCTGAATTTCAACAGGGACACACTTTTCAGGGCATTCTAAATACTACCAAGCAGAAGGAAGTCTGTGTTTACATATGTGAAAACATCCAATCCAAAATAATTCCTTCCACATAAATAAGTACTCTTAACAATAACCACTGAGATATCTTACTTCGAGTCTTAGTTGATTTTGCCACTGTCCACCAATTTTCTCACCTAAGGAAAAATAGGAGAAAATAAAACATCATAAAATGCATAGCAAATTCATTTATTAAGGAATTAAAATTAAAAAAAATATCACAAGCAAGATTCATTTTTCTGATTTTTTACTCCAGCTGTAGGAAAAAATCTGTATGTTAAAGAACTAATCCAAATCAGCAAAGATTATGCTTCAACTTAGATTAAAATATACTTCCTTTGTTTTCAATCTGTGTAATAGTAACTCAGAGCAATACAAAAGACTGTAATTCTGGTTACGTCTTTAACATATATAAGTATATCCAATCTTTTTCGTTATGGAGATATGGATACTGAATTTCACAGTCTGTAGGAAAACAAATATTTTCTGTACATTTGATATTTAAAATTACTCTGCATCATACTTGTTCTTTGTGTGTAATCAATATACTGTTGATTTCAAATCTAAATTGAGAAAAATCAAACATAAAATTAGACACAGAGTAGAGAATCCAATCAAGTATTCATTGAAGGTAGTGAAAAACAGACACTCCTTCTGAGAGTTTTGGAGGCAGCCCTGAAGAATGAATTTCACTTAAAAGGTGCAGATTCTTTCTATTAAGCAGACATATTGGCTTCCAAATGACAAAACATCCATCATCATGATCATGGCATCATGACAGGGACAGAATCTCTTCAGTTTATACTCCCATTCTGAACAGAATTTCAAAGTATAAAAATCAGTATTCTTTTCTTCATTTAATTGAAAATATTTGCAGAATGATTCCCATAATTTTGGTAAATAAGTAAACGGAAAGGACTTTAGGAACAATTGTTTTTGCTTTTGTTTTTGTTTTGAAATAGTGCAGATAAGAGTTTGTGCTGGTTAGAAATCTTTGAGTTTATTTTCCACAGCATAAGATTTATTAATCCTCACTTTTCTATTGTGTTCTCAGTCAATCTCAAAATAATATGAGTACAGGGACATGATGTTACTGGACAAAGTTATGAGCAATCAAATTCTTTGATTAAATGATTCCTCTTCTTCACACATTTTACAAAAACAAACAAACAAACAAACAAACAAACAAAAAAACGCAAGTAGATGTACACAATTTTCCTCAGTGAAGACCAATATTTTTTAAATTCTAGAAATCAGAGGCATGCTGTGAAAACCCAGTTGGTGAATGCTGAAAGTCTGTGCTGAGAACTGGAAGTGACTTTCTTTTATGCTTTTTCACTCCCCAATAGTACAGCAGTTGGGGGAAGGCTGACGTACATATATTGTGTCCTGGACCTCAGGCTGGAACTCTGCCCTTAGTTAGGAAATAACTATGTGCAAATTCTACATATGAAGTGCTTCCTTCTCCCATATTCTGCCCATATTGCTGGCCAAAGAATAAGAATGAACAGAAGAGATATGGCTAAAGCCAATTTCAGCTTATTTTATGGGACTCCAACACCAGACAGGAAAATGGAAAGAAGATAATCAAGAGGAGTGAATCCAAGTATGTGCTTTCTGTGCTGCAGATGCCCCAGGGTCTAAGAGACACAGTAATCATCAACACAATTTTTTGTACTGTTTGGCTCTTTGTAGTTTCATTTTTATTGGAAATTTCTGTGCTAGTCCCAGCTCAACTAATTCAGTTCACTCTTCATTCATTTTTATCTGATTCTGGATCCACTTCAGATTCACAGATATTGAGGAGAATCAATTTTTATGTATCTAAAATATTACTCTTTTTCTTATTGTCTTAAAAGATATTTAAGAGGACAATATTATTAACTGGTATTCAGACTTTGATATTACATAATATACCAATTTGCATACTCTTCTATTTTTGATTGTAAAAGGTGCATGAACAACACATTTATGACATAACAATAAAAATTTTCATCATAGAAATTTTGCATCAGGTTGCTTGCCAGAAAAAAACTCCCTCAGAGAATGGTGAGACATTGAGTTCATACAAAAATGAAGAGTCAAAAAGTTAAGGCTATATTTGAATATTCAGAATATGTTAATATGACTGCTGATTTGATTGCAATATCTGTGCTCTCACTGAATGCGTCCAGATTATCCAGTGAAATATGTAATTGAGAGCATATTTTACTACTCTAGCTGTTTCTTTCATCAGTAAGTTCAAAAGAGATAAATAAAAAAAAACCTGTGATCCTCAAATACACCTTCCAATGTGTAATCTTAAAGCCAGATTATGGGAATACTTCAATGAATGAGTAATTTAGCATACACAAATAGTAAAAGTGAAGCTGACAGGGTAAAAACCATAAATTGCACATGGATTAGCTCCTTTGGCAATCATCTAGTAACCTACAAGTGACCAACGATAGTGTCACATATAGTGGGTCAAAGAATGTCACTGAGCTACAATTTAAGGCATGCATTTATAAAAAAAACAAAAACATAACAGTAAATAATACAAATGTATTTTTTTTTTTTTCTGTACAAAGCTATATTTTAAGAAAAGTAAATTAAGTATTCTTCCACTTCATAAATAAAATATCTAGTGTGCAAACAGTAGATATAGCATTTACTGTACTGGGGAGCTAGAATATAATTAATATAAATGAAGTATTCTCTTAGCTCTTCAAGAATTTCTGTTCCACTTGTCAGAATAGTCTCAAAGCACTCATTCAACTCTGCTCTGAGACCTGTGCTGCAGAAGAGGTTCAATCAGAATTTGCCCTTTGGATGTTTACTTCTTATGAAGATCTTCCAGTAAAAATGATGTAATCTTTTCTTTATAGCAATCATCAGTCTTTACTCTCTCTTTTATTTAATATTTCAGTAGTTCTTTTCCTCTCTCAAATAATGGCATTTTTCTATTTTAAAAAATATTGCTTGGATTTGTAACAGCTCAGTGTTTTTATTCCTTCTCTTCTCCTCTCATTAAAATACCCTTTTATTTCCCTTTCTTTCCACCTCTCCCTTCTAGTGTACCTTTATGACCCAGAAGGCCAATGGTATCCAGTGGTACAGAAGAAAGAGCATGGTCAGCAGGACAAGGAGGTGATCCTCCCTCTCTAGTATACCCTTCTGAAGCTGCGGAATACTTGGAATATTGTGCCCAATTCAGTGTTCCTCATTACAATCAAGACAGGGATCTCCTAGAGAGCATCCAGCGGATGGCCACAAAGGTGATCAAAGCCTGGAATATCTCCTACATGAGGAAAAGCTGAGAGAACTTGAACTCTTCAGCCTGAAGAATAGGAGGCTGGGAGACAATCTCATCAATGCTTGTAAATATCTGAAGTGAAAGAGTCAAATGGATGGGGCCAGACTTTTCACAGAGTCACAGAATCAGAAAATCACCAAGGTTGGAAAAGACCTACAAGATCATCCAATCCAACTATTCACCTATCACCAATAGTTCTCACTGAACCATGTCCCTCAACACAACATCTGAACATTCCTTGAACACCTCCAGGGTTGGTGACTCCACCACCTGCCTGGGCAGTCCATTCCACTGCCTGACCACTCTTTCAGAGAAGCAGTATTTCCTAATGTCCAGACTACATCTGCCCTGGCTCAGCTTGAAGCCATTCTCTCTAATGCTACCAGTTACACAAGAGAAGAGGCCGACTCCTAGCTCACTGCAACCTATCTCCAGATAGTTATAGAGAGAATTAAGGTCTCCCCTGAGCCTCCTTTTCTCCAGACCGAACAATCCCAGCTCCTTCAGCTGCTCCTCATAAGGCCTGTGCTCCAGATCCTGCACCAGCTTTGTTGCTCTTCTTTGAACCTACTCCAGGGCCTCAATGTCTTTCTTGCAGTGAGGGGTGAAAGTGTGTGCAGTGACAGAATGTGGGACAATGACTAAAAACTCCAGCAAAAAGAATTCCATAAAAATATATGACAGAACTTCATTGCAGGGTTAGAGCATAGATTTTCCCCATATTTCAGTCCAGAAGTGTCACAAAACATTTATGAACATTTAACTTTATACTTATCAGCAAGTCTGCTAAATATTAAGCAAGATTCTTAGTCATGCAAAAATAATCAGATGCTTAAATTTTTTCCGGAACAAGTTTTAAGTTTTTTTTCCATGAGCTTTGGAAAAGTCCTCTGCATGGGAATGAAGTTCATTCAGTAAAATTATCAATGGCAAAATACACTATAGGAAAGTTTCTATAGTCCAAGAAAATTAGTTAGTTATCAGCTGCAGTCTGATCAGTGACATGCAAGTCTTTGAGTCTTCTGGGATAAATTGCCTTATAGAAGTCTGTGACTATTTTTAAGCAGCCAGTTAGTTTCCTGACTTGTAGAACACAACAGAACATTCCTACTTAATAAAAGTTTATTACGTTGTTCCTTTTTCTTTTTTTCTTCCAAGAACATATCACCAGAATTTCCCACTTAAAAATGTTTACAGTCATCAAAATGACTTATATACTTCTGCATCATCTTACTGCATTATTTTTGTCTGACATATTTTCAGTTTGATGATTTTCCCCAAATTTAGCTATAATCAAGAAAAATCTCAGAACTGCTTTTAACTATCTTTTCTTAATTTGAGAGATTATTTGTATCTCAATCTTTACATCTATATTTTTTATCTTTATATATACATACAAATCTGTGTATACTGATTTAATATTCTGTCTTGACAATACCATATTCTTGATATGTGCATTTAATTTTTTTATTTATTTATTTTATTTTTCCTTTGGAAACTCAATAACTTCTTTTAAAATCTGAATTACAGCATTCTGTGTACTTCCATTGCAGCAGAGACATCATAAGACTGGTTAGAAAGTTTACTGAATGCAATGGAATGATCTGCCTTAGTGTCTATAAAAGGCATGAATTGAGACTTTAATCAACACTGGAAATGAATTTTAAAAAAAAATTTGCGATTTCATAGACATGGCAGATATCTGCTTAAATAAGTTTTCCTACTGTTTCATTTTTTAAAGCCTAAAACCCTGCACCTATTTTCCCCGAAGTGACAAACTGATCACTCCTCTAACATTATTTTTTTCTTCACAGATAAATTAATCAGACTGAATTTCTAGTGTAACGTCTCTGTTATTTCTGTAAGTGGTGCTAGAATACCTCTGCCATTATGAAGTATTTCTAACTTTATAATACTTTTGATAAACTACTATTTCATTGTACATAACTTGCAAAATGAAGGATTGCAGGACACCCTCTGCCTGACTTGTATTAAATAATGGATATTCAGAATTTATAGTTTTAGTATTCTGATGGTAAAAACGTGATTACAAAAAGAATAGAAAAAAACAGCAGTTTATATCATAATAGGATATTGTTAAGCTCTGATTTCTTTTTAATTATGAGAAATTCTTGAAGTCAGATTTCCCATTTTCTGCTGCTTGCCTAAGGATTGTCTGTGTCTGAGAATATATTTATATCAGTGTATACTTGTGTGGGTATATGTGTAAGGTATACTTGTTTCTCCATCTGAAAAATATTAATTTGTATGATAATGTGAGCACAGCACATATTCAGACATTAACATGACATACATATAGAAGTATAAGCATATATACAGCACTGAAATAAAAGATACATACTAGTTTGATAAACTAGCAGAATTACTAGAATTACTTCAATATGAGTGACTGAAGTATAATAGTATTGATGTCATTTATTTTACCACATGTCATATATTTTCTTATTAAAACAAATATGCTGCTTTTAATTAAGGTAGAATTTGAGTATTTTTTCTTTTGTGCTGTAGTTTATTGCTACTTTGAGGATATTTTATGATCAGGATGGCCTTATTTTTAATAAGCTGAAATGGAGTCTATTTAAGTGGAAATGACTCTAGGAAATGGAGGTATTTCAAAGCATGCCCATGACAACAATAAGCAATGTTCTCTGTGTCTGGCTGACGACAGAAAAAGGACAGCAATGATTGCAGATGCAGAAAAATATTGTATACCTTTTTAGTGTATATGAAAGAAGGTCATTTGTAGATGGCATTTGGAAAAAGATTAGTGCTGCATAGTGAGGATTGCTGTGTATCTGTGTACTGAAATATAGTTCAAAGTCATAGAATCATAGAATTATAGAGTGGCTTAGATTGGAAGGTACATCAAAGATAATCTAGTTCCAATTCCTCCACCATGTGCAGAATTGCCACCCACTAGATAAGGCTGCCCATGGCCTCATCCAACCTGGCCTTGAACGTCTCAATGGACAAGACATCCACAACTTCTCTGGGCAACCCATTCCTATGCCTTACCATCATATGAGTAAGAAATTTCTGCTTACTATCTAATATCAATTTCCACTCCTTTAGTGTAAGGATTGGATTATAAATGCCCTATGAAAAAAGGTGTTTCTATGAGTCAGATTTTTTTTTCTTTGAAGCCACTTAGATGTGACAAAGTATTTTACTTCCTTACATGCGCAGATGTACATGCGCTGAGTGCATACAATTATTTTGTAGGAAAAAAAATACAATGAAGAAGACTACACAGGCTGCACAAGAATTCAGAACTGAGAACTTAAAAGCCTACAGTTTACATCTGAGCCTTAAATGAGTTTTGTTATTACATTGGAATAAGAAAACAGGAAATAATCTGAAGACACAAACAGTACTAACAACTGTTTTCACACACTCCTTTTCATTCCTCACTTGAATTCTAGGGTGTATACGAATACACTTTATTAAAGAGCCAATTACTCTCTCTTGAAAAATGCAGAATGCTAGTGTATTTCTTTAAATACTTCAAATACAGATTCCATAATGTTTTTGGCCAGAAATAGAGAAAATTAATGCTTACTAAATAGTCAGATTCTCACAGAAAGTGAAAAGCATATTGCATGCTAATACACTGAAGAATCACTGTTGGGTAAATAAACATTACAAGGTAAGTATCAGTCACATTATGAAAATATTGCTGAAATCTAAATGCAATCAAAAAGGATGCTCACCATATAAGACTAACTTGTGTACTTTTTTCTTTCATGCTTCCATATTAATGGTTAAGTAGATGGGGTAAATATGACAATAAAATAGCAGATGTCTTCCTATTACCTTTAGAAAGATGGGAATTTATCCTCACAGGTTTCAGCAGATTAGTATTTAGGGATTTGCTAACAATTATAATAAAATTTTGCATGTGCAAAATGAAAACAGCTTGTTGAATGAAAGCAGTGATTTCTGTAAATATAAAATGCTATAGAAAAAAAAAAACAAAATGGTGAAAGCATGGCAGCTTAAATGTGTAGATAAATAGAATGATAAAGCTAACTTATAGCACAACTGTTTTAATTTTTCTAACTCTCAAGCTATAAAATACTGGATAGATCTAGAGCAATACTATGCTGTATTGAATTCCATCATAGGAATAACTGAAACACTGAATTTCTTTAAAGTTAACATGGGAATCCTCTTAGTTGTTCCCAAGAGGTAATTTTGAACTGTAGAATAAAGTTTTGCATGTATTCAGAGTTGCTAAGTAATGAAACAAGACTGTTGCTAAGGAAAAATAGTTTCTGAAAATTTCTGACATATACTGTCCAAAGGTTTCTATAGTCTGATCTTATATTTTGGCTCAGTGTGACTAGACACTGAAAATGACATCAGTGTTGTGAATATACACACCGTTGCTAAGGACTTTCACTGTTGCCAGGTAAAAATGCCCCGTATTAACCTGCCACGAATATCTAAATATGTTGATAGAAGTGTGGTGTTATGAGATAGGAGAAACACGTCTTGGAAAATTGGATGATCTATTATTTCTTATCCACCAGAAATTGGTGAAGTGACTTTTCTTACTCTTCGTGCACACAAGCTCTGACTCATAAAAGTATCAATAAAGAACCTGACTTAATAGCAGTAGAACTATTAAATAAACATTGTGTTTATTATATACTGGAGAACATAAATCTTAAACATTCAGCAGAATCTAAGAAACCATTACTGAGGAATATAGCTGAAGTCAGCTGGTAGCGCTGTATGTAGATCAGACTACCAGAGATAGATGATCTTTGCTACTTTACCTTCAAAACAGATAGTTTCAGACTTTTCTTTCTTTAATATTTAGGAAACCTGAGCACTATTACCTCAAAAGAAACTAAGAATATTCTTCGAGCAATGTAATGAAATAGACATTCTAAATGCAAATGAGCAAGTTCTTTAATTGCAGCGTGTCATGTATGTAACAGAAATTCTTTCTACGGTGCTACTCAAATTACAGCCTAATACCTTTCTGGCAGTTTGCATAATCTTACCAATAATATTTCATAGATTAATCTTACTTTTTTTACTCTTTTTTTTACTCTTAATTTTGTCAGTCTTAGTCATTACAGTGTGGCAATCCTTGCTTATAAACCAAATAGAAGAAGGAAAGCAACAGCAATCACTACACATAAATCATCCAAACAAGAGGGCTTTAGGAACAATTGCAGTATCCTGATTTGATAGACTAATTGCCAGCAAATAATTATTGATTTTGTCAGTACTGAGTAAAAAGACCTATGCAACAGAAAAAACTGATTGTGTTGAAACGAAAATAAAAATTTAAAGAAAAAAAATATTAAAAAGGAAACAGTCTGTAGTGTTTAGCTGCAAAATATTTCCTTTCCTCGGTACCCTTAATTGAAGCCATTCTACCATTTTTTACTCTTTCCAGTGCAGCTATGTTCTTTATTTTGTCAGGCTTTAAGAAAGTCTTCTAGAGAGTCATTTAAGAGTAGAATCTTTGTAGACATCTTTCTGCTGTTCTATCCAAATTCAGAAGTAACTATTGAAGTTACAAAAGCTAAGAAAGCACATGACTGCCCTTGTGTTGTAAAAGCTTATGTCTGTGTTCTTAGTTTTGATTGACACATTATTTCTTCTCTGCACCCCAATCTATTTTCTGCCTCACTAAGCTTACAAAACTCTGCATAAATCCTCCCTCTCAGCTTGTTCTGTAATCCTGCGAACATCACTGTCTTCCTGTTCATTCCTTCAGCCAGTAACTGCCAGCTGTTGGGACCTGGGAACAATTGCATTTGTGTGACAGAAGAAAAACAAAAATGTTCAGAAAGCTGTGAAAAACAAAACAAACAAAAACAAACAAACAAAAACACAGACAAAAAGAAAAAACAGACACATACACAATCCTACTTGGCAACTATGACAAAATATTTGAGTGAGTGAGAAATTTTGATTCAAGTAAATGAAATTACTGTGGTTTATATCAAAGCACAAACCAATTCTGGCTAAATAAGTTCACAGAAAGATAATACTCTGACAGTACTCAGTCTGTAAACTAATCCATTTTTTATTGTTCTGCTATGCATGAAACAGAGGTCATGCTGAGAAATGAAAAAAACTGGAATGAACACAAATCAATTATCTTAATATATTCTGCCATATTGCATCCATCAAAAATGTCCTCATTTTTAATGGGAAACAAAATGATCCATGCATACTCCTTTCACAATTTTTACAAATTATAGAATATTTGCAATTTCAAAGCCCAGAATAGAATTATTTAAAAGATTTGAGCAGAAACCCATTACTAAGAGAATATATAATTAACCGTGAGTAACATTATGTATGGATTACAATAGCTCCCAGAAAGCACAGATTAGAGAAGGATGCTGGTGTTTTGTGTTTGTTTTTGTTGTTGTTGTTTTGTTTTTGTTTTTGTTTTTAATGGACAGGCACTGGTAAGGATGGATCTGCATGGATCTGCAGTCCATGCTGCAGAACTTCAAGTTACATTAACACCGGCATCACGAAAGAGAATTACACTGTAAACAGGATATTTTCCTTTCACCTTCTCAGTAAGGGACATGTAGCAAATCTCATTGAATCACACAGCAACAATGATATCTCCTGTCAAAATCCTCAGTGTCTGCAGATATGAGGGTAGAATTCAGCTATTTCATAGATTAAGTGAACATCAGAATCAACAGCTCTCTTAGAATCTATCACATTATATCTGCCAGGACAACAAATGGCATTGGTGACAATACATATATGTATGAAAGTTGTCTTTCATATTCAACACACCTTAGTATTACAAAGTGATAACTCTGAAGTAAGTGGAGGGGCCTACACTGTGCTGTCTAACTCCCGCAGCCTGGTGCCTTGAGTGAAGAACAGGTACTGCCTTTTTTAGGCGAAGGATGTGAAAGCTGGGTACAGTCTTGTCAATGTTTCCACTTTACCTATAGCAATTTATCAATACCACAGACATATAAAAATTTGGTGATGAGCCCTATGCCTTAGAAAACAGTTCAATTTTTTCCAACTTTCTTCTCAGAAACAGCTCATGCCTGAACAAAGATAAGAAGTGGTGTGTGCAGCTAGTAAGCCTGGAGAATCCACATGGACTTTTTCACTTAGAAATTTCTGAGAGGATGTGTTTTCTTCTTTTGAAGGCTTATGTAAACACACATATCCAAACATAAGTGTATGTTTTATAGTGTCACGTACCAAAACCTCCAGGTAATATCTTGAAATTCATGTAATCTCTGAAGTATAGAGACCTGTGATTGCTATGTTATTTTCCAATAAATGGTGTTGAACTGTGACTGTACCCACTTCTCTTATTCTAGAAAAAATGTTATCCTAGGGGAAAAAAAAAAAAATCCTTCTGCGTTGGCTTGTAAAGAATAAAGAAGTGCTAGTTCAAACTTAAAATTACAGTAGTATACTATCAGGTATTAATGAAACAAATATAACTTTCTTGCTGTATTCCTCTATCTGTGCACCATTTGTTAAATATTCTGTTTGTGATACATTTTTATGGCTTACATATCAGGCAGATCAGCAGCCATTCACTCACTCCCCTTAGGGGGGATGAGGGAGAGAACTGGAAATAAAAAACTCATGAATTGAGACAAAAACTATATGCTACTATAGAAAAGGAAACTTTAGATCCTTCTCCACGATGTCACATGATAAGGAATAATATCTTGTGTAGTTAACTGAATGAGCTGGGGCAGTCGAACAGGGTCGACAGGGGCCCCTTGGCCCCTGGGAAACCATGGCAACAAATGACCTGAAGATAAGGGAGAAGAACAGGATAGACCAAATAAGGAAGAAACAAGACATGCCACATGTCCATTGGTCAGGTAGTAGCCCTAAGGCATGGGGAAAGTTTTAAAAAGGATGTGCTCCTTGCAATTAGGTCCATTTTGCCGCTCACCATATTGGTGTCATGAAAAGCGTGCGAAACTGGCCGGGGCTGTCGGAACACTTTCACAAGGAGACTTCAGTCAGGGTCGCCGAAACAAAGGCGACAAATGGTGCCCCGTGTGAGGAAGTCTCACCTGTGGAAGTGTGACAGCCGGCTGCGGGACGGACGCAGGAGCCTGCCGTGGTAAGGCGGCGGAAGAGCTGGAGGGGCTGATCCCCTGGGGCTAAGAGCAGCGCTGGTAGCTGGTGGAAGGTCGCGGAGGGTTTGAATTCCCTGGGCGACGATGGAATCCGTCATTAAGGTATTATATCAAGTTTGTAAAACGTACTGCGGGAAAACCGCCCCTTCTAAGAAGGAGGTGGGTACTGTTCTTTCTTTTCTTGTAAAGGAGGGACTTCTTTCTTTTCCTTATGAGATTTATGACTCCAGCAAGTGGGACTCTTTGACATTAGCGCTTGCTCAGAGAGCTATGTCGTCCCAAGGGGCGTCGGTGCTTAAATTTTGGGGTTTGATTCGGAGCGCTCTGAAGGCAGCGAGGGAAGAAAAGACTGCCAAAAACCTTGCCAGAGATCTGTTGGGTTTGGATCCGGGCGGGGGAGGGTCACCGCGGTCGGGAGACTCTAACCCCTTCAAGGATCTGCCCCAAGACAAGATGGCACCGGAGGCACCGACTATGCCAGAAACACCAACACCGGAAAAGAAGGAGGAAGAGTCACCATCATCACCGACGGCTCCGCCCCCGTATCCTCTCCAGTACCCCTCTTTGCACGGCTTTCGTCAGGGGGAGGATCCTACAGGGGTAGGGGTAGGGGCAGGGGCCGAGGTATTGCTGGCTGCAGCTCCGCCCTCAGGGGCCGAGCGATTGATGGTTGCGGCTCTGCCCCTGCCACCCGTTCCGCCCTCCCAAATGCCCTCCCAAACGGCCAGGGTCCCAGCTGACTTGGGGAAAGGGGCCTTATTTATCGATTGGGGCCGGGTAAGGGAGGAGATGAGAGCAGCGGAGCTCTTGGATGATTATAAGGCATTCCCTGTAGAGATCAGGGGACAGGGACCTGTTTGGGTTCCTTTAGACCCAAGGGCAGTAACTCGCCTCGCTGAGACAATAGGGAAGAAGGGTTTACGATCGCCCGCTACACTCTCTGCGCTGGAGGCAATTATGGTGCCGGGACCTTTGCTTCCATACGATATAGAGTGCCTCATGCAGGTGATACTTGAGCCAGCGCAGTATATGTTATGGAAGGAAGAGTGGTTGGCACAGCTCAGGGCTGTAGTTGCAGCAGCGACATGTAACCCACAACACCCAGCAAATGGCAGGGAACAGGGAGAGATAACTAATCTGACACGGTTGTTAGGGTATGGGGAAGGCATGATAGGGTCCCCTGAGGGCCAGTTCAGATGCCTTCGCCCAGGAGAGCTGATGGCGGCCACAGAAGCAGCTCTGACAGCCTTCAGAAGGTTCTCCAGGACAGCTGAACCTTCTGCTCCCTGGGCAGAGGTAGCCCAGGGTCCAGCTGAGTCATTCCCGGATTTTGCCAATCGCTTGATTCGGGCAGTAGAAGGCTCAGATCTGCCAAAGATTGCCCATAATGCAGTAATCATGGATTGTCTTAAACAGAAATCACACCAAAATGTTAAGGATCTTATTCGAGCTGCTCCAGACGACCTCAGTAGTCCGGGAGATATCATTAGGTATGTACTAGAGAAACAGAGAACAACGCCCCTCACCAATGAGGGATTAGCAGCAGCGTTAGTAGCGGCGATGGCCATGAGGGAGGATCAGAGTAGGGGACCGTGTTTTAAGTGCGGACAGTTTGGTCACTTCAGGGCCCAATGCCAAGCCCCTGGGAGACAGAAAGGGGAAGCAGGGCCAGGCCAGACTTGCCAAGCCTGCGGGAGATCAGGGCACTCAGCACGCCAATGTCGGAAGTTTGTCATAGTGCCGCAGGGAAACGAGGATGGGAGGGTGCCTTAGGCCCAGGGCCCCTCCCCCGGAACACCAAATGGGCCAGACAATGCAACTCTGCCTACCCAAGGTCGGGGTCCCATACCTCAGTGAGCCCCTCGCCCACGGTGGCGTTAACCATGGGAATGGGAGAGCGCCCCTTGGGCAGGATCATGCTTACTTGTGCAGGGAGCGTACTTTCTTGCAGGTCCCCTGAGGAAGAGAACACCGTAAATATGCCCTCAGCTATGACTACTAACATCTCATCCGCACCTTCGGCATCCCACTTCACCCCCCCCTCGGCTTCAGCTTCGCATAAGCAAGTAGAAGAAGGCGTTCAACTGTCTGCGCTTTTATCTTGCAAAACTAAAGGGCAGGAATGCAAGGTCGTTGAAACCCCTCCGCTGTATCCACAACAATCGCTGTCTCTGTGTAATCTGCCCCCTGTGGGGGCAGGGGGAGAAGTGAGCTGGGATGGGACACTTGCTGTCTCCTCTCAGGAGGTGGAATGCAGTAACACCCAGGGGGGTGGGAACTGCGGGCACGGCTTGGGTACGGATTGGTCAAAAGTTAAGGAGGCGGTAGAAAGAAAAACAGCAGAGAGAAAGGGAAGTGAAGTAACTTACAGATGCTCGGATGATAGTGTCCGGCCAGCACTGTCCACCCTAATTGCACCTGAAGGTGTAGGTGGCGTCCAGCCGGCACCCTCTGCTCAGGCTACACCCGATGGAGAAAGAAATAACGATAGTCTCCTGACTCACTCTTTGCCACAGTGTTCAGACCCATTGACTCGACCCACACATCCTTTTACAAGATTGAGTGCGCATGCAACCAATCAGAAGCCTCTACAACAGTCAGTGCATGATCAAAGGGAGATGGGCACAGTGGGGGAGGTGCGGAGCCCTCAGGTTCCAGCTGTGTCTGAAAAGGATAGCAAAAGGAGAGAGGTGAATTCGCATTTGGGAGTTAAGAGAGATGCACTAACAGATTGTGGGAAGTTTAGATCTAGCCTGATAAAGGAAGGAAGAGCACTAGAGACCTTCCTGATAGTAGGGAATGATAACAGAGACCCAGAAAGGGTACTCCTTGATCTGAAAGGCATCACACACCTGATAGATTGTGCAGAGAAACAGGGATTGAAATCACTCCTCGCTTTAAATGCATTAGAAGTCCTGACAGCATTAGGCCTTCTCTTTCAGCATGTAACAAATCTGATGTGCATGGTGCTTAAGCCAGTGCAGTATGCACTGTGGGCATCAGAATGGGTTCCCTTCATGGACAGGTGGCCAGATTGAGGCCTGGAGAACAAGTAATTCCATACGGCTGGTTTGTGAGAGCAATGCTCTCAAGGCTTGAGACATCTGCCTTGTTATTAAACAGACGTTTGTTATTCTTGAGGTACATTCCAACAGGTACCTGAGACAATGTTGGTATATATTGGGCACTAGAGCTATCAGCAATCACTCTAATCTCTAATCTCTCTGTCTATAACTTTACTAGTATTGTAGGATGTGGCTTTAATTATTAAGTGTTGGCGACATCACATCAGTTCTTGCAGGATAATTACACGGTGATTAAAGACCTATCACCTGCTCCAAGTGGGATGAATCTCGCTTTGGCTTACCAAGGAAGGAACTTGGTAAGGAAGCTTTTGCAACATGACGACCTGCACCAATTGCTGAAACGTGTCAGAGACAATGGACAGAAAACCTTGATCACCGTTCACCATGATACAGAAGAGATACATCGTGTCCTAGAGAGAGTAAAGAAGGACGGAGAACACCACTGGTGGGAAGTACTTCTTGGATGGTCCCCCACAGTGACAGGGATATTCAACACTGTACTACATCCGGTTGTAGTTGTGTTAGGTTTAACATTATTATGCTTAGTACTGATAATTATAATATATATTAAGATGTGGCGCTTGCTTAGGCGAGTGTCCCGACTCGATTCAGCATTATCTAAGGATACGCTACATCGCCTCTTGTAAGACTCATCTTAAGGCTAGTAGGCTGCTAGGCTGTTAGGGTAGAACTATCAGGTGCTTCGTAGAACAGAGCAGGGTTTCACTGAGCATGGGAGAGATTTTGTGGCAGGCGAAGAAGGCGAGTACTCGGGATGTGACGGGATAGGACCTCCCCCTGCTCAGTGGTGAAAAGCCTGCATCTAATTTGTGTATCTTGCTTCAACAACTGTCTGCAATAACGTTTAAGCAATCAATGCTTGGAATACCATAGGCTTCTCGAAAGATTGTAACAGGGTTCACGTACGTATTGTAACAGATGTTTAACTATGTTTAACTCTATTCTGTATTCAGTTATAGTTGTATTAGGTCTAACATCAATGTGCTTTATGCTTATAGTCATATTATATTAGTTATATAGATATATAGGTATATTACATATATAAGTATAGTGTGTGCTAAGACGAACGAATCAGCATCATCTAAGAATGCAGCATATAGCTTTATGTAGAACTCACGCTTAAGACATTAGGATTATATGGAGCATTGCAATGCATCGGGGCAACACTTAACTGAGAGGACAATGGCATGTATAGGCGCAATGCGGAGATTTCGGGATGTACGCGATTAGGGTCCTCTCAGGTTGTAGTAGATTGGCCTGTGCTTAGGGAGGGGGAAATGTAGTTAACTGAATGAGCTGGGGCAGTCGAACAGGGTCGACAGGGGCCCCTTGGCCCCTGGGAAACCATGGCAACAAATGACCTGAAGATAAGGGAGAAGAACAGGATAGACCAAATAAGGAAGAAACAAGACATGCCACATGTCCATTGGTCAGGTAGTAGCCCTAAGGCATGGGGAAAGTTTTAAAAAGGATGTGCTCCTTGCAATTAGGTCCATTTTGCCGCTCACCATATTGGTGTCATGAAAAGCGTGCGAAACTGGCCGGGGCTGTCGGAACACTTTCACAAGGAGACTTCAGTCAGGGTCGCCGAAACAAAGGCGACAATCTTGCCTAATTCAAGCCAGCTGTTCTGGCTCCACCCTGCTACACCATCACAGTGGGCCCAAGCAGCCAAGCAGCCCTCTCAATCCAGCTCCCAGAGCACTCCCATTCCTCAGCAACAACATAATCATTATTATGCTATTAACCCTGTCTCACCTGAAACCAGGAGAATATCCACCCCTTATTCTATACTGTTTTCTTCCTGCTTGGGCCATAGGATCATAGGATCACAGAATCACCAAGATTGGAAAAGACCACTAAGATCATGTAGTCCAACCATCTGCCTGCCACCAATATTTCCTCACTAAGTCACATACATAAGTACCACACCTAAAAATTTCATTAACTGTTCCAGGGATGGTGACTCAACTCCCTTCCTAGGCAGCCCATAACATACATCAGGTAGTTGTAGAGTTTCTCCGAGTCTCTTCTTCTCCAGGCTAGACAATCCCAGTTCCCTCAGCTACTCCTCATAAGATTTGTGCTCCAGACTCCTCACCAGCTGGATTTAACTTCATTCATGTTCTTACTGTGGGACCAACTCCCCAGTCAGTTCTTTACCCAGGAAAGATTATACCTGTCCAAATCAAAACCTGTGAATTTCCCTAGGAGAATACCATGGGAGAGAGTGTCAAAGGCTTTACTGAAGTCTAGGAAGACTATGTAGACAATGTTTCCCTTATCTACCTGGTAAATCACTTGATCATCAAAGGAGATCAGGTTGGTCAATCAGGACCTGCTTTTCACAAACCTCTCTTCTCTTGGCCTGAACCCCTGGTTATCTCACATATACTGTGTGATCTCACTCAAGATGATTTGTTTCATAACTTTCCCTGGCACTGAGGTCAAGCTGACAGGGCTGTATTTCCCATGACCTTTCTTACCTCCCTTCTCATAGGTGGAAGTTATTGTCACACTGACAAGCCTCCAATCCTCTGGTGCTTCTCTGGTTTCAAGGAACATTAGTAGATGGTGGAAGCCAGTTTAGTAGTCACCTCCGTCATCTCCCTCAGCACCTTCAGATGGATCTTGTCTTGTTCCCTGGATTTGTGACAGTCCAGGTGGAGTAGTAGGTCTCCATCTATTTTCATCTGAACTGTAGGGGATTGATTCTGCTCCCCATCCCAGACTTTCAGGCTGTGGGGTAGATAGTGTCATTTTCCATAACGTACTACAGACGTCTTTCATCCTTCAAAGATAAAATTTAAAAATTCATCTGCAGTGTGAACTTCCATAATTTACGTGAATCTTTTAGGAATGTAATGCTAGCTGGATGATTAGATATTTGAAATAAAACCCTGTCTTTCACATAGTGAAATGATCATGTAAAATTTTCTTTCTGACATTAATCCCTGTGAGAATCCTTCTCTGTTTTTTGGCTCAAAGCTTGCTTCCTGAGGTATTTCTTGTGATAAGACTCTGAGTGATTTGTTGAGGAGGCAACTAATGGGTGCTAACTGTGTGACAATCAATATCGCTTTGGGAACACTTGAAAGCCCCTTCCTCCAGAGCTGCTTGCTCTGTAGAAGAGAGAAAGAGAGTGCTCAGGAGTGTTCACTGGCGGAAGATCTGGCCTGTGACTAAACAGCTCCAGCTAGGTGTGGGAAAATTGGGGAATGATACCATCTTGTTCTGTGAGAAACAGGATGCAGATGGGCATCCCTGCTCCCTATTATCTGCTGGCAAGGCCCGGAAGATGGGAACAAAGGATCCCAGAGCCAGAAGTTGCCACTCAAAGGAGAGCTGACTCAACCACTTTGGATTTGAGCTGTCACTCCAAAGACAGCTGACTCGACCACTCTGAAACTATTGAAAAGGGGCCATCCTCACCATGGTCATCGTAGTCCTTCATCATCGTCATCAATAGAACAACTCTGCCTGACGACCCACCACTACTGAGGATCAAAGACTACGAACCTTGCTGGATCCATGGTGGTGACTATGTCCCTCTTGCTGCCTATAAAGACTCCTTGCTTCTTCTCTTCTATCTTTTCTATCGCCCTCCTTCCCTTCCCCATTACCCTAATTCATAATAGTGAATTATTATTACTCCTTCCCCTTCCCCATTTCCCTGATTAAGATTTGTAATAAACTGGTCGGACCAACATTTGAACCATTGCTTCTTAATCTCACGCCGGGTATATAGATAATAAAAGAACCTCATCTCCCTCCTATAAATTGGAGCGAGGCAATCCCTGAAATTGATAGTTGTGCATAGGAGGCCAAAATCTAGCTTCAAATTTATATGCTAGAAAATACCTAGCACCTAAAATTGTTGGTGACTTTTTGAGTGCATCATTTGACCTTGGGATAGCTATCTCAGTATCTTTATTCCTACGTACTAATAGTCTTCATACTAGTCAAATTTTCCAGAATAATGAAATAGGTGCTTTTGATGACTACCATGAACACTCATCAGCTACAACTTAATTAGTTGGAGAAGCTGATCACTTACACATGTATTGTTACTCTTAGGAGGATCTATTTACAAATACCTAAGTGACGATTTTCTCTTGACTTTGAAACCCAATCAATAATATAGACTGACAAAGAAAAGGAAGTATTGGCTTATTGAAAATTACTGTCTAGCTCCATTTTGTTCATTTATACCATAACTGAGTCAGTGAAATATATCAGCAAAGCAGAACGGATTTTATAGAACTTCTTGAGGAGTTCATTATAAGAGCTTAAAACCTAGAAGTTATCTACTTACTTCATTGTTAGTCTTTAATATTTCTGCGTCATAACATAAAAAAATGAATTGCTATGACATTTAAACAATTGGTTTACTACATATCCTGTTTCATTAGTAATGACTAAAATAGAAGCTGAGAAATTTGCAGTGTGAATTGAGGTTAAAATTGCTGGAGTGTCCATACTGCCTTATTCTATTAAACTAAGTATGATAATGAAATTCCCACTGATTTCAGTAAGAGTACAGCCTGATAGTATGCTTTACATAGTCTTATCTTCATTGTAACTTAAGCCTTTAAAAGTAGTAAGCAAACAATAAATGCTATGACAGAAAACCAACTGCAAACTTTTCTGAAGAATGAGAAAGATTTCAAAAGAATTATCCATATTTGGGTGCCAGAATGGGAAAAGGCAAAATTAGAATAAACATGACATTACAGAGAAGAAAATTGTGGGGCAAATTGTTTAAAACCTACAATTTTCAAAGAACAGTTTTTATGTTAGAGATTTAAGAAATGTAGCATTGATGAACAGCTACCATAAAATACTGGAACCTTAGAATCATAGGTGTAGAATGGCTTGGGTTGAAAGAGACATTAAAGACTGTCTATTCCCAACATCTTTGTTGTGGGCACACTTGTCACTCACTAGATCAGGCTGCCCAGGGTCCCATTAAACCTGTCCTTGAACATCTCCAACGATGGGATTTTAAGATATTATTCTGTTTCATCATTGTCTCAAAGCTTGCTGGGCATACAGATGAACAAGCCCAAGCAAGTCCTGGGCAAGGGTTGAGAAATACTTTGTCTGAAGAACACTGATGGACAAGTCCTGGGCAAGGATTGCGATATCCTTTGTCTGAGGAACACACGGACTAGGTCAGGAGCAACAACAGAGAGATAAGCCCCAGCTTAATGGCCGTGAAGCAGTGTTTTGTGTGGCCTCATCTCGAGGAAGATGGCCATCTCAGAAGGTGCTGCACATGACTCTTACCCAAGCAACCAGCAATGCCATGATGGCAGAAGAAGAAGGATAAAAAAGGGACTTACAGTCATGAGGTTTAGGCTTTCTGGCAGCAGATTCCTCATGAAGAAGAAGAGGCTTCTGCCATGAGAAACCTCACAACCTGCCTTTTCCTCCTGGACTTGCTCTGCACTCTACCTTGATGCTGAAGAAGAACAGAGCTGTCTGCCATCAGACTTCTCACACGGAATTCCTGCATGCTGACTCTCCTGGGCCTGCTAACTGACTCCTGCTGCTTCCTCCCGGATTGGCTCTGCAACTTCTTCTTGCTACCTGTTTTCTGCCCAAGGCCTCCCCACTGCTTTTGTCTTGGACCTTCAAAACGTCATGCAACAGGACCACTGCTGGATCCTGGTGGTGACTATCCCCGCTTTATGCGATTCTTGCTTCTTTTCCATCTTTTCTATCACCCTCCTTCCCTTCCCTGTCTCCCTGATTATGATTTATAATAAACTTGTTGGACCAATATTTGAACCGTTGTTTCTTAATCTCACGCCAGGTGTACAGATATTAAAAGAACCTCATCTCCCTCCTATAAATTGGAGCGAGACAGCAACGTCTACAACTCTGTGCAATCTGTTCCTGTGGCTCAGCACATTTTGATTTAAATATTTCCTCCCAACAACTAATCTAAAATTCCTCTCTTTTATTTTAATCCGTTCTCCTTTGTCCTATCACTACCTATGTAAAATGTTAGTCTCTCTCCTGTTTTTAAACTCACTTTAAGTACTCAAAGCCACAATGACATTTCCTCAGGGCTTTCTCTTCTACAGGCTGAACAAGTTGAAGTTATCTCAGCTCACTCGGGACAATCACCCCTGTTGCTTTGCTGACCAGCCTACTTTTGTGCAATTCAGATTGCAGTCAGCTTTATGGACTACAAGTGAAATCACTGGCTTATATCAGGCATCTACATGTTTCCTGTTATCATGTAATCTCAAACCTGCTCTGCTGTCATAGCAGTAGGAAATTCACTACCTCAGTCCTCATCTTTATTCAGGGAAATGAGATATGAGGGATGACTAATTACCACTGATAACTGAGGCAAAGACCTTGCTGAATATCTCAGCTTCCCCCCCCCCCCCCCATTCCCCTCTTGTCCTGTCATTATCAACCCATGTAAACAGTCATAACTCCTCTTGCTTATGCACTCCGTTCAAGTGCTGGAAGGCCACAGTGTGGTCTCCCAAAGTCTTCTCTTCTCGAAGCTAAGCAAGCCCAGTTCCCTCAACCTTTCTTCATAGGAGAAGTACTCCAGCCCTCTGGTCACCTTAGTGTTCCTCCTCTGGACTCATTCCATGAGCCATGCATCTTTCTTGGGCTGGGGTCCCTGTACACTGTAGTCCAGATGGGGCCTCGCAAGAGCTGAGTAGAGGAGGACAATCACCTCTTTCTCCCTGATGGCCACTCATCTTCTAATGCAGCCCAGAACATAGTTGGCCTGCCAGGTTGCAAGTGACACTGCTGGCTCATGTCCAGCTTCTCGTCTACCAGGACCCCCAAGTCCTTCTCCACAGTACTGCTCTCAAGGAGTTCTTCCCCTAGTCAGTATAAATACCTTGGATTGCCCGGCCCAAGTGCAACACCTTACTCTTGGCCTAGTTGAACCTCGTTAGGTGTCCATGGGCCCACTTCTCCATCCTGTCTAGGTCTCTCTGGATGGCTTCCCTTCCCTCCAATGTATCGATCGCACCACTCAGCTTGGTGTTGTCTGCAAAGTTGCTGAGGGTGCATTCAATTCCATCATCTATGATGTCATTGATAAAAATGTTGAAGAGTGCCAGTCCCAAGACCAGCCCTTGGAAGACACTATTTTTGAACAGCCTCCATCCTGACATACAACCACTGATCACAGCCCTTTGGCTGCGATCAGCCAGCCTGTTCTTAATCTGTTGGATAGTCCATCTTCCAAATCCATACCTCTTCAATTTAGAGAGAAGGATGTGGTGAGGGACCATGTTAAATGCTTTGCAAAATTCCAGGTAGATGACATCCGTTGCCCTGTCTACTGATGCTGTCACTCAATCATAGAAGGCGACCAAATTGGTCAGGCATGATCTGCCCTTGATGAAGCCATGCTGGATGTCTCAGATCACCTATTCATCTCGTATGTGCCTTAACAGGGTGACCAGGAGGATTGGCTCCTTGCTCTTCCTCTCACATAGTTTTGGAGACAGCATCCTTATTCAATTGAAGTTGCATGAATCCTGTTACTTATGGTAAAGTATCGCCTGAATTTGAAAATAATGAGAATGTTTGAAATTGACTTTCTAAACTGTGTTTTTCATTGCTTCAAGTTCATATTTTCATAGCAGCTTTCCACTGTTTCTTTGTTATTGCAGGATTTGGTTGGTTGGTTGGATTGTTTGACAAATGGTTGGAATAAAGAATGTTTCAAAATCTATTATCTTCTACAGTTACTCTACTGCTCTTTATTTCCTTTTTCTTTCCATATCACTATCTTGCTCTCCAGGGATCAGTATAGCATAATGTAATAGGAGATGCTAAAGGGCTAAAATCTCTTTATATTCAGTCACGTGACAGTGAAGAAAAAAAATTAATAAGCAAATAAATAATCAAACAAACAAAAAACCAAAATAAAACAAAAAAAAATACAAAACAACAATTAAAGAGTTGTTAGAGATCTGGGAAACAAAGAAATCCTGCTTTAATAATTTGCATCAATTAACTCGTTACTTGCTTTAAGCCATTAACAAGTTTAGAAATTCTAACTTCATAGATATGAGATTTTTTGCTAAATCTAATTAGAGATATTCCTGGTTTACATAAACATACATTCCTCCAGCTAGCTCTTTATAGGAATCAAAAAAAACAGACATGAATCTAAATGGGTTTTGCTTTACTGATCATTTACTGACATATGTTATTATGAAATGCGAATTTCCACTCAGATTTAAGAATGGAAATGACACTTTCATTATACATAAATGTGCGCACTGCCTGCATTCACATTTCAATGCTGCAATGTTTTCTATTGCTCTAATGCTTCATTTTGTAGGCATTAATAACCATCTCTCACAACATTCCCAGTGGCAGGTAATATAAGTATTAATATCCCTACTGTTGAAGGAGGAATGTCACAGTCTTTTATCAAAACATGTCTGATAATGTAGCATTTTGTGAGAGGTGAAAGTGAAATTGAATATTTTATGGCAGCAATCATTTTAAATATATTTTTTTGTAAACATAAAAATCTACTGCAAGAATTCTTACTTTGAGATGTTGTTTCACCCAAAAAGCAATCTAGAAAGTCAGAGTTTTCTTAGTTATCTGAAAGTATGATTCTTTATTGAAGAATGACAGGTTTTTTTTTTCTGCTAACATAATAAATTCATTTACAAATCTCAGAATTATTTTTGTGTACTTGCTGAACTTAAATGTCCTCATTAGCAATTACACTTTAGAATGAACCAAAGCCAATTACAAAAAATACTACAATTGAATGAGAACACCAGAATTCTGACATTTAGTCCTAATGTTTTCTCTTTACTATTGCCTTTTTGTTTTGCAAATATACCCAGACTCTTTTAACTGCTGTCCTTAATCTCTGCACAGTTCTGTTTGAAAATTATTTTCACTGTGCATTGAAATTCTTAAATTAAGAGTATCTATTGTCCAGGACAAAATTACTCATAACAAAATACCTCATATTTGAATTGCTAGACTCAGTCAATAGACTGCCTGCTTTCAAATACAAACACACGTTTTAACCAGAAACCCCATGGGCTAACTTTTGTCAATAAATTTTTTTCTGCTAAATAAGGAGAATAGACTTTTAAAGTATCCTGGTAATGGAAGTTATTCCAAAGGAAATAAATAAAATTTAAAAAAAAAAAAAAATTCCTTCTTGGAAGAAATAACATAAGCAGAAACATGAGATTTCTTTTTTTTCTCTCTGTCTTTTAACGTGAAATAAAGATAATGAACAAAAAACCAGTGATTCCTCCCCTTTCTTATAACAAACAACTTGCATTTTATTCTGCACTTTTTGACTCTGCTTGACAAGTCTAGGTAAACAAGACAGATAACAATGTACCTCAGATAACATTGGTTATGTCCTGTCTCAAGGCCTTTGCATAGAAGGAGCTAACAGAAGTCCAGTAATAAGACTGATGCAGATTAAATATTCTAGCTCCAACAAATCATTATTTGCGGGTAAAATGATGCACGTTGTGATACCACAAATCATTTTTCTGTCCCAAGTAGATCTACAGTTGCACGTTTCCATGCAACTCCTCTTGGAGAAAAGAGCTGGTGACTTCCTGGTAAAGTACAGCATTATCAAAAACTGCTAATATTCCTTTAAATAGTATAGAAACTCTCTCATAGTGGGATAGATTTATCTTTTGTAGAAGCATATATGACTAGGCATCACATGTTATGTGAAGGTAATAACGGTTACGTTTTGAATGCATCTTTTGTAGTACAGTTTCACACTCTCATATGTATGCAGTCAGAAAAGCAATTAAGGTCTTCAGCTTAAAAGAATTATTCGACTTGTTCTTCCAAAACACAGTTTTTATTGTTCTAACATTTATCATATTAGAAATTCCATGTTGCACTGCTCCACAAAAGATGATGGACGTAAATGGGAAAATGTTTGTTAGGGGTATTCCCACTAAAGAAATCACTAGTGGGGTTCTCAGAATTGAGATTTTATAGCAAAACCTTGTTGGAATCTGGCTTGGATAAATGTATTCATTTCTTATCCTGTAGTATTCATAGAATTAATTCAAACTTACATAATGGGTGAATTATAGTAGAATTTTACATATTATACTTTAATTCATAGTAGGGCTCGAATAACATCTTTGCATTGTGGTGGTAATACTGATACTGTTAAATCACCTGAAGCAGCTAAGATCACACAGATTTATTTATCTATATAAAGTGCTCCACTCATTATAATATTAATAATGATTTCATTTATTTATATGCTTAAAGATACTATTCATATAATAGATATAAATACAATTCATACACTTAGCCAGCTAGAAGTGATTCAGAATTCTGTATCATTCCTATATATGTAGCTGATATGCCTCATAATGAGAGAATACTGAAAGTTTGTGATGTTCCAATCAGTGAGATAAGCAATAAAACCTGTTAAAACATGAAAAAAATTTCATTTTTCCTTTCATTTCTCTGCTAGACAAGAATGGAAAACAAACTCAAGGTGTATGACTATGTATTGAAGGCTGCACCACTTTGTCTTGTTGACAGTGGATGAGGATGAAAGACGAACTGAGCTCCCACATGATCGTTTTTCTGCAAGAAAGCTGCAGTTAGAATGTAACTTGCACAAGTACCTTCTTGTTCCGTAAACTGAAATGTTCACAATTTTCATTGCTATTAATTTTATGTAACTGAAAACCTAAAGCTCTGTAGTCTGTGCTATGACATTATTGCTGTATGTTGCATGAATCAACACACTGTCCTGTCCCAGGTAATTTCTATTGCACAGATCAAACGTGCTTTCTATAGGTAGTGCTTGCTATGCTGCAAATAGGTACGTTTACATAGGACCTAAGTAAAACACAATTTGTTTGCAATTTTATTTTTCACAGTTAACCAGTAGCTCTTTCATGAATTTTGGATAGATATATAAACAGTAGCTGAGACCCATTTAACTGATTCTATCCTTTCCAATGATGGCCTGATCTCACTTTAAATAGTCTTGGATAAATATATTTTTGAATCAGAATATTGAGTCCTAAGTCTGCTAAAATAATTACGCTCAGATATGCTTTTAAAGTCATAGGAAACATTTCTTGTGAAATGCTTTTTGGGTTCTTCCTTGTGAAGAACCCATAGACTATTCACTTCCAAAGTAGCATATTTTCAGGTTGTAGTGGAAATGCTAAATCATGGCTTGAAACAATGGTTGAGAGCTTGGTTAGAAGACAGGACAACCTAGGCGAGCTCAGGTGTATGCAATGCACCTGAGTGAATGGAACGGTTGGAGCCAGGATTCATCCCTATCCAAACCTCATTTAAGGGTTGGCAGTAGGGGTAAAGGAACTTCTCTGGAGATCCTGAGTGTCTGAGGCCTTTTGAAGGTAAGCAGCTTTTTTTCCCTTATTTCTATATCCACAGCTGTTGCATAGGAGTGTTTCTTGCTGTAGCCTGAGGTCTTACTTCTAAACGAATTAGATCTGGAGATGGTAACATTTATGAGAGTGTAAAGCATTGCAAAAAATAATGAACTGTATTTCAGAAAATAACATTTTATTTAGTCTGTATGTTACACTGAAACTGGGAATATGCTCTTGGGTAAGTTCATGAGGAAACTGCCAATGGTAGTTTCCTCTTCCCTAACAGGAATCACCTTCAGAAGTAATTGGGTCATCTGGCCTAGTAAGCATATATCCAATTATATCATGTAATAGGAGTCACAGTGCTTTGTCTAAAGTAAAAGCCATGAAATATACAATGTACATCATGGTGTTCATATGAAGCTTATTTATTTACACTAACAATTTATTTAGAAAGTCATTTTAAAAATTAGATGTGAAAATGGGAATATTACGCAATACTATTTCTAAGGACAAACGCAATTCAGCAAACATTCAGCAAATGTTTTAAAATCTGGCAACTAGTATACTCACAGGGTGATCTCTCTTTCGCTGAGATTGTATCCCTGGGTGGTAAGTAAAAAGAGATGCTTGGCTTGCTAACATATCTCTAAACACATCAGATAACTATGCCCACCAGCCTACTTGGACACAGAAGTGAGTTTGACCATCTGCTCTGCAATATGACTACAACTCTGCAATTTTTCATATTTGGCACTAGAATTTATAGGAAAAAGCAAGTTGTACTAAGAAAGAGTGGGTTTAGGCAGGTGTCTTGGAAATTCACTTTTATTAACATGTGTTATTGTAACAGTGATATGCATTCGTTTCCATAGTGCTACAGAAGTGTACAATTTGTGTTGGCATGGGACAGCAGAAGGTTGTCACTTCTGGTTAGTATTGCTTTCTGTAGAAACTACTCTTCACACATGGTGTACTCCAGGCCAAAAGGAAACAGAAAAACTCTGCTTATCACAAAACAAGTACACCTCAGTGCATGATATCACATATGTTAGGAGAGATTGTATAGGAAAGGGGCTTCTTTATTCTTATTTTCTTCCAGGAATGAGCTAAGGAGATAGAAGACAAACCTATTACCTCTCCTCCATACATTTAACTAAATTAAGAACTCTTTACAATAGACTTGGGAATAAACTAAATAGGAGCCATTATTTACAGAGCAGAAAATTTTACTGAAGAAAAAAATAATACATAATGGTCAAACATTGATTTTTTTTTTTTTTTTTTCTTTCTTTTAAGCACTTTCCCTGGAAGTTCTTTTGTTAGTGTGATCTTCCAGAATTCAATTTCATGTTGTCTGGATGAAGAACAAAGGATTATTTTCAAACTTAAAAACAATGTCTAGCATAAAAAGGAAACACCCAAGTCTTCTGTAGTAAAGGAGGAAATGTAATGACATAGAATGATAACTTATTTTTGCTGTTTCTCCTCTTTAATACAGGATTCACTTCGACTTATCCCAGCTTAAATGTCTAAAAGTGGTTCGAAGTTAGTGATCACAGGTATATCACAGATATGTGGCCTATTTTGGGAACTTCTTGTTTTTCCACGTTTCTCATGGAGAAAATATTCTAATTTATTGAAAAAGGTAAAACCTGATTTGTAATGATTTGGACCTAGATTTCCTAAATACAAACAAAACTTAAAACTCTATAAACTTTCCACGGAGAGCTTAATCTCAGGAATGTATAATTTAGAAGCTTTCAAAATAGTCACTTTATGTACAAAAAAAACTCTGGTCATTTTTAACACATTTTTAATGTTTTCTGCTAGGATTAGGAACACATTTCTCACTATTTTGGGGATTAAAAAAAAAAAACAATGAAAAGTGTTTCTTTTGAGATGGGGAAATGAAATTATGTCTAGTGGGCTCCTCAGACAATGTCACCAGTCTGCTTGAATTTCCTTGGGCAGGTGCACTGCAGCTTTGCCTTGCATGTCCCACCATTACCTGCCATCTCAATTTCCTTTTCAAATTTACTCCTGAATTTACTGCTTCTGGGTAATGATATAGACAAGACAAGAGCTGCCCAGGTACTATGATCTGTCTAGGAAGTAAGATTTAAAGGCAGATGACATTCTTGAAAGCAGAAAGATTCTTTTCTAATGGTTTTTAGAAAGTACTTTGGATGACTGTACTATGTTATTCTCCAGGAAATCCAAGAAAGTATATTGAAGGCTATGAACATACATGACACTAAATGGAAAGAAATGACAAAGAGTTAAGCAGAACAGGAGATGACATTGGGAGCTGTGAAAGAGAACATTATCACTGAGATATTAATAAAGAAACAAGGAACTCAGAGTTCCACTGAACAGAAATTCAGACCAAGCTATGATTTTTCTGTGTGCACAAAAAGCACTTGGGACGAAGGTTCTGGAAAAACCTAACAATCTAAGTTCTAGAGTATTGTTCAGTTTTCATTCTTAGGAAAACACAGCAACTAGAAAATGGTGTATACCATTAGAAAATGAATGAGGATCTAGAACGTTCTTTATTCCAATTTTTATGACACTATCTCTATTCATTAAAATAATACTTGCTATTTTTGTTCCTTTTTTCCTTTATTTTTTTTCTTTTTATCACTTTATGACTTTTTAGTTTAACAAGTGGTTCCAGTCTGAGTAGATCATTTTGCAAGCTTACATAGGCTGTGTTTAATAGTGTTCTGAGGAAGAGTATACATTCCATTACTGTTCACTACAGGAATCAGTATAATTAAGTGTTCTGCCTGAGTTGCCCGGTCACAATGAGTGTGCCACTTGTTATAATGCTGGATCTCAAATGAAACAGAGAACAGATTTATTTTTATTTTATTTATTTATTTATTTATTTATTTTAAGAAGAAGGCATTCTGCAACGTCTATCTAGGAACCCTAGAGCAGAGCACCCAGCCAGAGCAGGGAGTTGTCCTGTAGACTGAAAAGTGACCTTGACCTTTCAGAGGAATATGATCTGTGGTTACATCTCAGGATGCTCATATGCCATATTTTATCAAGAAATAGGAAGCAGTCCTAAATTTATTTCTTCAGTTTCTTTTGCTAACAGATTGAGGGCAAATATTAAAACTGCTCACTCAGAAACAGATATTTGATGTTCCTCCATAGATTTCCCATTTTGGAATGGTGAATTCCTTCCCAGAACTTGTTTTCTATCTTTGTCTAATTTATTTTTTTTTCTCATTGTCATCACTATTTCTTATGAGTCCTCTGAAATTGAAATAGCTACTCAGTGGAACAAAATGTTCATTTTTCCAAATGGATTTGTATTTAAAAACACTATTATATACTTATTATCTGAAGAATATGTAGTATCCTCTATTTCACTTTCATAGAATCACAGAACCTTTAGAGTTGGAAAAGAAAATTAAAGGTCATCTAGTCCAATTCCCTGCAATGAACAGGGGCAACTACAGCTAGATCATCTTGCTTAGAGCTCATCTACCTTTGTCATAATATGACAGACATTATTGAAGAGTCTGTTCTATTTTTTCTTACAGCTTTCTGAATGTGCTGAAATGTTGCTATCAGGTGTCCTCTGAGCTTTCGTTTAGCCAAGTTATTCAGAAGGGTAGTCAATCCCCAACTCTCTCAGCCTCACATGGGAGATCTTCCATCCCTTGGATCATTCCAGTTCCTTCTCTGGAAGTGTTCCAGCAGGTTCATGTCTCCTCTTGTACTGAGTACTTCACATCAAGATGCATTATTTCAGGTGAATTATCACCAGCCTGCAGTAGAGGGGCAGGATTACCTCCCTTGACCTGGTTACCACACTTTTTTTGAAGCAGCCTGGGATATCGGTGGCTTTTTTGGCTGCAAAGGCACATTGCTAAAACATGTCCAGCTTACCATTCACCAGTACCCTTTTTGTCAGGATTGTACCCTATCCATTCATTTTCCAGCTTCTATTGATTGTGGGGTTGCTGTGACTCTGTTGCAAGACCTTCCACTTGGATCTGTTGAACCTCATGAGTTTCACCTGGACCTCATCTTGGATCAAGACTGTCTCTGTCAAGATCACTCTGCATGGCATCCCATCCCGCACACATGTTGACTGTAGCTTGGTATAATCAGGAAACTTGCTAAGGGTACACTTGATCCCACAATCAAGGTTGTTGATGATGGTGTTTAAGAATATTGGTCCAAGTACTGATTCCTGAGAGATGCATTTCATTTTTGATCTCCATTTGGATTCTGAATGGTTCACCATCACTGTCTGGATATGATTTCACAACGAATTCCTCATTCACTGAACTGTGCATCCATCAAATCTGTATCTTTCCAGTCTGGAGATAAAGATGTTGTAGAGGACTGAAATAAAAGCCTTAATGAAGTCCAGATAGCTCACATTAGTGACTCTTCCTTTGTCTACTGATGCAGTTGCACCACCAAAGAAGGCCATTGATTTGGTAAGGCAGGACTTGCCTGTGGTGAAGACATGCTGGTTGTCTTGAATCACCTCCCTGTCTTCAACTGGACATATTAAGTGCCTTAATATATCTTCCACTAGGAAGTTCCATATAGTTCTATGATCTTCCTGGGAAGAGAGGTGAGGCTGTCAATTCAGTAATTCCATCCCATCAGAGTCTATTTTGAACTTCTGAATTCTGTGTTCGGTATGGAATCACATCCTGAAATCTTATCTGTTTTTAAGATGTACATAGACAAGCTAAACATCTTTCTCCTCTTGCAGTCATGCCTTCAGTTAGGTGTTATCTTTTATAAAAAACACTGTTTTCTTTTTAGTCTTTTCCGTGGCTAGAATGAGAGACAGGCTTCATATATATATTTGCTTTTATTGTATTTCTGAACCTCTGAACAGGACTCAGTAAAACCTAATTTACTAACATAGAATTTACTAAAATATAAAAGAACTCTGGAAAAATTTTTCAAGGTAAAAGAAAAAGCAAAGAACCAAAAAAATCCTGAAGTGCAAAATGTGTTTTATATCATGTTCACATATTCTGGTAAGTTAGATTATCAGGTTGTTTTTTTTTACCTGTGTATCAGTAACCTCTGAATCTGCTATTTATTATTAGTCATGTTTCCTGCCAAGAGTCAAAACACATCTAAGCACCATAACTGTGAAAACTGCTATTCTACCACTCTTGCACAGGATGTCTGCAACTGTACTGTATGCAATGCAGGGGAGAGTCAGAATTCAGGACCTCTCATAAGCTATAAAAGACAACCATGAGTTAAATGAAAAAAGCATGATGTTATCAGAGCTTCAAATTCGGACACAATCCTGTTGGAATTAGCATAGAAAGTATTTTTTCTGCTGTTCACAAGGATGTATTTTGTGAGTTTCATTGCCAAATAAGAATGGAAACTCAGCTGAAGTACTACTGCTCTGAAACATATACTCAAGGAGTATTAATCTCCTTATGCTCTCTTAATGAAAATAAAAAAGTAATGTATTAAAGTTTCCTTACTGTAAAAGCAATGGGGGATTCTTGTAAGAAAGCTGCAGTGGAAGAAAGCCTTTTCTTTAATCTTTTAAAATTTCCTCTTGCTATTTTCATACTACTTTTCTCCACTTAGAATTCAATCTGAGGCCAACTTCTAGGTAACAAATTGAAAACACTGTCCTTTCATGATCTTTCTGTCTGCATTTTATCTGTCAGTTACAGCTATGGTCTTTTCTGACTCTCATAACATCATAAAAATTTATCAACAGGCGAAATCTGAATTTTCCATGACACAAGATATTTTGCATAATGATCAGGAAGAGAGGATTAAATATGTAGAGGAAACAGATATACAGAAAGCATTTAGTAGATTATTGGTTTAACTTTTCAAGCCAGCTTAGGAACATGAAATTTATGCTCTTCAGAGCTAATGTATCCATACCAATTTTGCTCACTACCATTGTACTAAATATTTCTTATCATATTTTTTGAATTTTTGAAAATTATTTTTATGTAAGTGGGCCGTATTACCAGAAAATCTTAGTCCTAATTCATTGATCTTTTCAGACAATAAAAGACTTTTTTTTTTTTCTTTTTTTTTTTCTTTTTTTTTTTCTTTTTTTTTGTGGGTTGGGGAGGGGGAATAAATTACTGTGAAGACATCAGTATTGATGGTTTAGTATATGCTTCTTGTCCCAAGCACAGACAAAAAATTCTGCCCATGATTTTATTCTATCTTTTATTTTATAGCTATTACTACACTATTTTGAGAATTTACTTAGTCTGAAAAAAGAGATGGACAAATCTTGAATAATAAGAGTTTTATTGTGAACTATATCAGTATGAGATCCTTCCTAGACTCATATATTTAAGAGTGTAACAACCCTATCTGGCGTTGAATAGGAAAATATTATCAACAATTTTGATTTAAGTATACTTTCAACCTAGGAACATAAGGTATTTGATGAAATAATAAGAGGGGTATGAATATACCAAAATTATCTCTCTACTTCTGTCTCGTCCTCCAAACAAACAGAGGAGATGGTTTGTATTTAAGCTAAGTCCAGACACAGTCATCCAATACTAACTTTGTTACATTTCCTTCCGGAATAACTAGACAAGATACCAAGAACTCATTTTTTCAGCTGCTTCCTGTCTCAGGATGGTAATATCAAATACTTATGTTTTGCAAACATAAAGGTGAAAAGCTCACGCTTGGGAAAACAAAGCATACAAACAAACAAAACAACTCATTCAGGTTTACAATCTTAATTCAAACTCTTTACAGATGTAGTTTTTTTTTAATTTTTTATTTTTTTAAAAAAGAGATCTCCCTTGAATATGTTTTTAAGATATCAGACTAGGGGAATTTATATACTGAAATAAATAAATTGTATGCTGTGTAACTGACTGCCAGATTTAAGAAGATTGGGTCAATGATGCCCAGATGGTCTTTTGCATTTTCTATATCTCCAGTACATGAGATTTACTTACTAAAGGGATAAAGAGCTACACATGTGCAATACATATGCTTACACGAGGGAAGAGGCTTAGTAACATTTACAAAATGCTCTATCCTGAGTCAGAACTAACCCAGAGGAGAATACTCTTCTTACTCTTCTTAGCTGAACTCTTCTATTTACCTTCAAACCCAAAATTAACGTGGCTGACAGTGAGCTGGTGTTTAATTTAAACCAAATTAATCAGAGTGTGACTGTTCTTGTTCTTGTATGGGAATAACAATGTTTTGTTATAATTTGATGAACAAGGGTGTTTCACATAACAAAAAAGATTCAAAAAAGAATCATGCAATCTATTTTTATATATACAAATACAGAAGTTCCAGATTTAAGAAGTGTCATGCTTTAACTCTTCTGATATTGGCAAGCAAACTGGACATTGAGGTAATAGACACTGCTGCCAAGGTATCCTATACCTTTCTCTTGACATTTTCATGATCCTAAATTTTGGAGCTAAAAGTTGTGGTAGTTCTGCGATGAGCGTTTTGGTTTTAGCTTTTCCACTCTTTTTTGTCTCCACCTTTTGTGTTATAAATAAGAGTACTTGTTTAATATCCAGCAATAAAAATTGGAAAATAAAAGAGATAAAATTTCATGTGATGTTTTCTTCTTGCTTTGAAATAATAGATATAGCTAATATGATATAGGAAAAGGTCATAAGAATGTTACTCTGTCTTTAGTAGAATGAAGTAAGGAATAAGGAAAAATTTGTAGCAGATTATCCTACATTTTAAATCCTTTATCTCAGTTTCTGTCAAGCGCCATCTTCTACACTGCCCTGCTTGTTTCTTGTGGCCCCAGGTTCCTAGTGATTATGTTTCAACAAGGACAATATTGTTATTATTCTGCCTACTAAATACCTACAATGGATCTTTCCTTGTATGACCACTGGTAATGTACTTGCTAGAACACTATCTACACTGTCATTTCTTTATGAGTTTTTTTTCTTTTGCTAACATATTATTCTTACACAGCTTCCTCAGCCTATCTGCTGGTACTATTTAGACTTATAATTTCCCTAATAGAGTACTATATAGCTAATCCAGGAAGTTTTTTTCTTGCATTTGTTAACTTCAAAGAGTTCAACTATTACTGTACTTAACATGGATTGGTGCTACAACCTAATCAGACTTTCTGCAACACATTTTCAAAATTAAAAACACGAATACATATATTTATATAACGTAAAGGCTCAATTTCGCAAGAATTTAAAATTATAAGGCTCCATTTTGAAATCAGCAAAACTTATGTTGACTTATACTATAACCAATAGCTAAGATTTGTAGGATAGTAGCCTAAGTTGTACGGAAGTAATCATAAATTCCATATTTGTAGAGTATAATGAATATTTATAATGAGAAAAATCTTGCAAAGTGTGGAACATTTTAGTTGTACCTGAACTTCAGAAAATTTAAAGGCAGTAAACTCATGCTAGTAAGATTCTTCCACTATAGATAAAAAGTAATAGCACACTAAAAACTTCAGATTTTTAAGTGTTATGTCACAGCTAACTCACATTCCAGATAACAATTTCAAATTATGAACTAGGAGATCAGTGGAAGAACGTTTTGGGTACTCACTTAAAGACATATTTTTTTATTCAAAATCAAATTCTGTTTAAGATATACAAGAGTTGCTCTGAAAATTAAGCCTTCTATTTCATGAAGTATGCTCTGAAAATATTGTCCCCATTTTTTTATGATGACATCAGAGGAAAATACTGGTGTGTTGCAGTAGAGCGTGAACTTTCCCACCAATACTCCATTACATTTTGTTGCTGTGCAGTGGATGACAGCAAAGGGGTAGTCTGACAAAATTTCATCTGACATGGAAGTGCATATGAAGCAAAGGAGTAGCATTGAATTCCTCCATACAGAAAAAAAAATGGCACCCAATGACATTCACTGACACTTGCTGAACATTTCTGGAGATCAAATAGTGGATATGAGGACAGTGAGGTAATTAATGGTGTGTTTCAGCAGTGGCAACTGAGGCAGTGTGTCACCTCAACTTGTGCAAAGTTTTACAAGTGTGGTATGGAGACTCTGGTTCATCACTGGCAAAAGTATGTAGCTTATGATGGTGACTTTGTTGAAAAGGTAGTGTTTTGTACTTGAGGATTTGCTCTATTTATTGCACTCTTGTATCTGTTGTTCCATTTCAAAGGAAATATACCATTTCATTGGAAATAAATAGGAGGCATTACTTTTGTAGTAACCTATGTACATCTGATTTCTGAAGTAAGCTGTCCTTTTCTATTTTACTTCTGCAGACATTTATTACTTGTTATTTAAGTAAGTAACTTACTAATCCAGGAAACTTTAATTGTCCTATCACTGTCTGTGTAAAAAGTTGATTTCTCTCTTCTCTCTTTTTTGTCACTCCCATATATTTATGAAAGGTAGAAAGGAAGATCTGGGAAAAGACATGGTGGAAAGTCTCATGTCTGTGCCTGGAAAGATCATGGAGCAGATGGTTCTGGAAGCAATATTAAGGTACATGCAAGACAAGGAGATTATCTGTGACAGCCAGCATGACTTTACCAAGGATAGATCATGTGTGATCAATTTCAAGGCCTTCTATGATGAGGTGATAGCATCAGTAGACCAAGGAAGTACAAATGATGTCATCTGCCTGGACTTCTACAAAGATAGTGACATAGACCTATATCACATTCTTATCTTTAAATTGGACAGATATAAACTTGAAGGATGGAGCATTCAGAGGGCAAGGAATTGGTTGGATGGTAACAGGTGGAGGGTGGTGGTCAATGGCTCTGCTTTCAGGTAGAGTGTAGTGATGAGCTGAGTCTTCCAGGGGTTTATCTTGGGACTGATACTGGGATTGAATGTATCCTCAGAAAATTTACTGATGAAACTAAGCTGACCTGTGCAGTTGATACAACAGGAGGAAGGGATATAATCCAGTGGGTGCTGGACAGGCTTGAAAAGTGGGGCCATGAAAACTTATTGAGATTCAGTAAGGCCAAGTGGAGAAGGTTGAAATTACAGAAATATGTGCAGATTGGGAGAAGAACTCAGTGAAAGCAGCCCTGCAAAGAAGGCCTTGGGAGTTTTGGAGGATGAAAATGTGTGGCATGAGCCAGCAGCATGCACTTGCAGCCCAGAGGGCCAACATTATCCTGTGATGCACCAAAAGAGGGGCAGTCAGCAGGGCAAGACTAGTGATTGTCCCACTCCACTTTGTCCTCGTAAGGCCCAACATACAGTACAGCATCCAGGTCTGGGGTCTCTAGCACATGAAATTCATGGATTTGTTGGAGTAGGTGCAGAGGAGGGCCAAGATGATTATCAGAAGGCTGAAGCGCCACTCTTATGAAGAAAGGCTGAGGCACTTCAACTTTTTCATCCTGGAGAAGGGAAGATCTCATTGTTGCCTTTCAGTACTTGAAGGGAATTTAAAAGCAGAAGGGAGACTTTTTACATAGACAGTGATAGGTCAAGGGGGAATGGTTTTAAACTGATGAAGTTTAAACTGGTTGTTAGGAGGAAGGTTTTATTCAGTGGATGGCAAGGAATTGGAACAGTTTGCTCAGAAGCTGTGGAGGTATTCAAGGTCAGGGTGGAAGAGGCAGCCTATCCTTTTGGGTGGAAAACTACCCGTGGCAGGGGGTTTAAAACCATTATGGTTCTTTCCAAACCAAGTTGTTCTATGATTCTATGGTTCTATTGTTTTTATAATTTCCTTTCAAGTTGTTCTTAGTAGTAAAAGTTCATTTTTTTTAAAGGTTGTGGTTTATCTTTATGTTTTTCTCTCAAGTTATTTCTGTAGTGTATCAGAAAACAAAATAAAAAAAACAGCAACAACAAAAAAACCCACACCCTACTTATAGGAAAACAGGCTACCAGGGCATCATCAGTATTCATTTAAAACATAAATATGCCTGAGCATAAAGGCATAGTTAAGTAATAAATCATTTGGAGTACTAAACATTTTCTAGACTCTATGTAAATGTCTTTTCCCAGGTATGGTTAAATTATGGTGATTACCTCGTTCTGAAGAAAACAATATTTAGTCCTAATCCTTGTAAGAGCTTGTGGAGAGTCAAAATTTCATAGAATTACTGAGATTCTTTCTCACTATTACTTTATTAGACAATCATAGAATCTCTTGCGTTGGAAGGGACTATTAAAGGTCATCCAGTCCAGGTCCCCTGAAATGAACAGAGACATCTACAGCTAGATCAGGTTGCTCAGAACCCCATCCAGCTTAATTTTGAATGTCTCCAAGGGCTGGTCATCCATCACTTCTCTGGGCAACAAGTTCCGGTTCTTCATTATGATTATCATAATTTTTTTTTTCCATATATCCAAACTAAATCTCCCCTCTTTTAGTTTGAAACCATTTCCCTTTGTCCTACTGCAACAGATGCATCTAAAGAATCTGTCCAGCTGTTTTTTATACTGCAGTTCATTTCAAAATAATCTTTTTATATTCTGATATGATTATTTGTCTATAGACAGTTTAGGACAAACTCAATAGGAAGTGACTATTTTAGTGACAGTAAGCGTTGGCAATTTCAAGAACTTCACAATGTCATGAAACAAACTGAAAAATGTACTTATTAGTCTTAATATACATATACATATATATACATAATTTGAAGCTCTTTTATTTTGTATTCTATGTTGCATAGCTATATTCCGTATTTAAATAAATTCCATATAATTTTATTTATTTATTTATTTATTTATTTATTTATTTTTAATGATATCCATTAAGATAGTACCTTGGAGAAAAAAAAAAAAGCAAGCAAAAAAATCCCACACCAGAACAAAACAAAAATCCATTTTGCTTCCACTTAGCTTTATGAATGTAGCCTCTAGTACTTTCAGAAAATGAACTCCTCACAGAGCAGCTAATCCTCACAGAGGTCTTCTTCATCCCCATTGTAAGACCATTTTTTTCTGACATTCTTCCCAGACAACTTTATACTGTTGCATTGCCTCCTATGCTACTAGCCCTAACCAGGTCAGGACCAAATGACTGCATGCATACATCAATATGATGAATAGCAAAAAGGCGTTTATTACACATGAACTCTAGCTTATATAACCTATGTGCTTCTTCTATGACCCTAAGGGCACGTGCTACACATCAATCATAGAGTTGGGAGAGGGCCTATAGCGTCACATCCCGTGGGGTGTCTCGCAATTGCCTGCAACATTATACTCAAAAGTAAATATTAGTCTGGTGAAAAGAAAAGTTTGACAAGTTAGTATACTTAATAACATGTATAAAAGTTTTTTAAGATTGTGTATACCACGAAAAGATCAGTTTAAATATAAACAAATGGGATTCTTTTCATTATATATTAAAATTCCAAGAGCTCAAAAAAAATAATTTGACTAACTGTTAATCACTCATAAGAAATTTTGTGCTTGAGCAACATTTGCTGTCTTTGTGTTATTGTGGCTGGAAAAGGGAAACGCAAATCAAGGAATAGCTTGGGTTGGAAGGATCTTAAGAATCACTTAATTCCAGGCAGATCAGGTTGCCACCCAGCAGATTAGGACACCTAGATCTCTCTTCAACCAGGCCTTGAACAGCTGTGGAGCATTCACACAGACCCTCCATATGGTCAGTTGATGCATACTTAGTAGACAGGACAAATGTAGATAGAAAGTGGAAAACCTTTGGTGCTGAAAGGATAACTAACATAATCAAAATGTGGATTTTATTTTTTTGTCTGTTTGAAATAATTTACAGAGTTATTACTGTCTCTATTTTGCTAAAACATTTTAATACATTTGTTTTACTTGTTAGAATATTCTATGTCTGAAAATACGTGACTTAGAATTATCTTTCCCCAGTTCCCATTTAATTCTTCCTCATAGAATTTATTATTTTATAATATGTAGGTATATGCATACATGGGTGTTTTAATAAAGGCAAATAATCACTTTTAGATTCAACATATATTAGTGTTTTGAACAATGTTAGATTTATTCCTTGTGTGCTTGCTTTTAGAAATTAGGGCATGTATTATTAAAAATTTATTTATTTATTTATTTATTTGTCACTGTTCATCTTTATTCCAATAATTCATTAATTTCCAGTAATTCGTGTGGGTTGCAGCTCACATATGCTTAATCACCTTGGACTTCCTAAGTACGTTTTTATTTTTAACTGTTTTTGCTTAGATGTCTTTCTCCTGTAGCTCTATTCTGTCTGAATCCTGCCATTTCAAATCAGTACACAAAGGTAAATGAAACCGTGCAACATCTCCGAATTTGAGCCAAGGTATTTGCATTACCTTTATCTGAGCAATTGTGTGAAAACTATTATCGTGTTTAGCAATCATTGTCAGTAATTTTTCCCTGTTTGCTTATATTTGTTCATTTGTTGGATTGTTCATGATTTGTTGATCTGTTGAGATACTATTATGGTTTTATGATTTTTGTTATTGGTATTCCACATTATAATGTCACATAAAGCACTGGGAGTTAAAGAGTTAATGTTCCAGTTCCTTGGACTACAGAGTAAGAAGAACTTCATACCCCTGAGGACTTTGCATTCAGAGGGAAAGATAAAACTGCTCATGAGTCACGAGACTGCTCTTTTGTTTTATTTTTCCTGCTTGTATCAGCAGTGCATGACACTCCTTCTCATTTTGTTTATTAGATGCAATTCCAATTATATTGTATTATATTGTGTTATCTTGCATTCTGATATCAAATTTAGTAAATTATCTTTCCTCCTCAGATCATTGCTGCTGTTCTGTTTTTAGGCTCATCCCCCATCTCCTGCCCTTCCCCCATTTCCCCTTTCTCATGGCGCAGGTCTGTGGTTTCCCCACCTCTTTTTCAGGCTGCTGGGCCTGTGGGATCATGGCTTGGACAAGTATTCTCTTTGCTGTGTAAAAAGTGACTGGATAGCCAGGCCTAGAGAGTAGTGGTGAATGAAGTTAAATAGCAGTATTAGAGGAACAGGTGCTAGCAGGAGCCCTTGATCTACCTGGAGAGGGAATGGCAACACTGAAACACATGTGAAATCCTATGATGGTGAGGCAGTGGCTGCTGGGGCAATAGAAGAAGGCAATGCAGAAAATCAAAACAGATTTTTAAAAGGAGTTAGGGAATTATCCTGTAAGAAAGAGATAAGAATATCTGTCTAGATGAAATACCTCTGCACCAGTGCACACAGCTTGGTTCTGGAAGCCATCATGCAACTAGAAAACCATGATCTAGTTGCTGTCACCAAATCCTGGTGGAATGGTTCCCATGACTGTAGTGTGGCTATCCATGGCTGTAAGTTTTTTCAGAAGGGACAAGTGAGGAAGGAAAGGAGGGGACATTACTATTTACATCAGGAAAGGAGTAAAATGTGAAAAGCTGTCCCTTAAGAATAGTCATGAGCAAGTTGAAAGTCTATGGATGACAGCAACTGAGGCAGCAAAAGAAGCCTTGTGATTGATGTCTACTACAGGCCACCTGATCAAGCAGGGCCTGTTGATGAGGCTTTCTACCACTAGGTACAAGAGGAATTATGATTGCAAGTGCTCGTTCTGCTGGGGGACTTCAATCACCCAGACACTGGCTGGAAAAGTAGCATGGTGAGCTGCAGGCAACCCAGGAGGCACCTGGAATGCATTGGGAATAACTTTATGAGGCAGATAATATACAGTCCCACCAGGAGGGATGCAATACTGGACCTGTTGCTCAGCAGTGCAAATGAACTAATTAGTGACATCAGGATTGGAGGCTGCATGGGCTGTATTGACCATGCTATGGTTGAGTTTATGCTCTGGAGGGATATGAGACAGTGAAATGGGCAAAGACTGAAATTAGGAAGCTAAATTTTAGGAAATCTAACTTCCAGCTCTTAAGTCATTAGTCAACCATACTTCCCCGTAAATTGTCCTCATGGGCAAGTGTGTGGAGCAGTGCCAGCAATCTTTAAGGAAAAAAATGCATATGCAAAGGAAACAGGGATGGTACTGTGTGAAGCTCCTAGGCTGTATAGTGGTAACGTCAGGAAAGCCAAGACCCAGCTTGAACTAAACTTGGCAAGGGGTGACAAGAAGAAGGTAGGCTTCTACAGGTACCTCAACTAGAAAAGGAAAGTCCAGGAAGGTATACTCCCACTAGTGAGTAACACGTGCAAACAGGTAACAACAGACGAAGAGAAGGGTGAAGTACGTAACAACTTTTCTGCCTTGGTCTTTGCTGATAACTGCTCATCACACAGCCCTTGAATGCTTGGTTTTGTAAAAGGGGATTGGAGAAGAAATATCCCTCCCTCTGTAAGCAAAGATAAGGTTTGTGACCATCTGAGGAACCTGAAAAAATGCAAGTCTATGGATCCCAATGAGATGCATCCCAGAGTACTGAAGGAGCTAGCTGTCACTAAACCACTTTCAATGTATTTGAAAAATTGTGGCAATCAGGTGAGGTCCTGGATGACTAGTAAAAAGGTAACAACACACTTGTTTTTAAGAAAGATATAAAGAATGACCTTGGCAACCACTGACATCTGTGCTGGGAATGATCATGGAGCAAATCCTCCTGGAATCTATGCTAAGGCACATGCAAGACAGGGAGGTGATATGGGAGAATCAGCATGGCTTCACCAATGGTAAATCCTGTCAGATAACTTAATGGCCTTCTATGACGATGTAACTGCACCAGTGGACAAGGGAAGAGCCATCTACCTGGACTTTGTTAAGGCCTTTGATGTGATACCCCCCCAAACGTCCTTCTTTCCATGTTGGAAAGATGGATTAGATGGGTGAACTGCTCAATGGACTGCATGATTGAATCCAGAGAGTGGTGGTCAATGGCTCAGTGCCTGGGTTGAGACTGATCTTCATATTTTTTTTTTTCTTCCCTTGGAAGCAGTTAATAAATAAATAAGAGACCCTATTTGGTTTGTGTAACCTATTCTATACGTCAAACTGTTGATGAGATATGATTTTTGGTAACAACCGTTTCTGTCCACTAGCAAATTGAAGTGATCACTGCTGTCATGTGAAACAGAATTATCAATTTGAGAACACTCAAGATGGCAGCAAAATAATTCTATTGGAAAATAGAAAAAAGTAAAATTGGTAGGCTAGAATGATGTGGTCGATACTTCTCTTTGAACTCATAGGAAGTAGCATAAGAAAATAAACAGGAATTAAAAACTTCAACAAACGTTTGAAGGCACCCCTTTCAGGCAAAGCACCATTAAAAGTTACATGAGATAGAACTGCATTGATTTGATACAATGAACATAAATTGAAAGAATCATTATTACTGGAAGAGTCCAGTAAGATCATCTAGTGCAACTTCAACCTGTCACTACTGTACCCACTAAACCACATTCAACAGTGCCACATGTAACACCTTTCTTTAAAAATTCCAGGGACAATGACTCCAACCCTTCCTTGGACAGCCTGTTCCAATTCATTATCACTCTTTCTATGAAGAATTTTTTTTCCTGATTTTCAGCCTGATACTGAACTGGTCCTTGGAAGATGTACATTTCTTCCTAACTTGTTGTCATCTGCAAACTTGTGAGAGCACACTCAGTCCACGTCATCATGTCTATTCCCTCTGACTAATATCTATATTTTTCCTTACCTGGGATGTGAAGAAATAAACTTAGGAATTATGATGGACACCATTTGCAAACTCTAGTCTTTTGATGCAGTAAATCCAAGGAAAATCTGATGAGCTATGCATCTTTTCTGTGTACTCAGAATTACCGTAATGTTGTATTAGAAACTATATTCAGTGTCACATCAGAAAAAAATATTTCTAGAATAAAGAGTATTAGCTAGAAAAAGCAAACCAGTCTGCTTTCCAGTCTCTTAAAGAATAACCTAATGAAGAGCTTTTATAGAAATGGAACAAAAGAGCTTTCATGTCTTTAAACTTGTTTAATGCAGCCTGGATCTTGATTTGTTCACATATTCTCTGTTACATGAGGAATTATAAGGTATATATTTTACTGGTAACATTACAGTGTTTTACAAAGCCTGGAAATTGAAACAAGGGATACAGTACTACTCAAGTAGGAAGAATGTAGTAGCAGTTTTTATTTGTTTTTATTTTGATGGCAATACATAATATGGCGCCTAGTACGTAACCTGAGTACTGAGTTCGATGTGGGAGTATTTTATATCATGAATGTCAATTGTTGTGGGTAATATTTCAAGCTTGAAAAAATATTTTCTTTCTTTTTTAAAATGTATGCAAAGAAAACAGATTTTTTTCTCTCTTTCCTTTTCCCTTCTTTTGTGAAGTTGAGCAACATAACATTTCCTTTCTTGCATGTAAATGAAACATTAGTATTAATCCCCTGGTGTTTTGATGCCTGGAGGCATATTTTCAGCTTTCACTACTTCATCTAGTGTTGTATGTTAAGTAATTGACTGTGGCAAGAAGTCAATGCTCATGTTGCAGAAAGAGACAATAGCACCACTGTTGCAAATGCTTTGCCTTTCAGATTCATTTTTAACATTTGATTAAAACACTCTAATGAGAAAGAATATGGAAAAGTAGCTCTTTTTGTTATAATAGCTACAGTTGGATAATTAAGCACAAGATGCCAAAATATTTTCCATCTACTAAAGATGGCAATGCTTTGAGGATAATATTTTTCCAGGCATATATGTTCATTAGTAACTTATTACTTCAAATTAATTAAAATTTTACCTTTTTCTGTATAAGCAACTTGAGCAGATATTACTACAATAACAGATTTTACTTCTCACACAATGATTTTCTACACATTGTGCAAAGTTTTGTGAGCGAGGCTAGTCAGCAAAAACTTTAAGTCCATTTTAAGTCTTTCATATGCTTATGCTTATGAAAATTCCATAAAACTATGTGACAAAATATTTAGGAATATTGCTGTTGTAACTGGACATGAAGAATACAGGTGAGATAAAACCTTGATATGTTTTGTCAAAGAGGTAAATTTCTCCTTCAGTAATGATCTTAGAAAATTTATTCCAGATAATTAAATTTAACGTGCTTTTCAAAATAGTTTTTTACTAGATGATCCATAGATTCTCCTAGCATAAATGATTTCCTGATATTTTCTATAAAACATAAAAATCCCTAGATTGTTCACTTTCTCAAAACATAATTTTATTTTGTGGCTTTTTAATATGCATTTCTAGTCTGTCATTTGTGTCAATTTTCTGTTTTGATCCACCTTCATCCCTCATTACTGGTCGTTATTGTCTGCAAATTTCACTATTGTCTCTTTACTACTGCATCAAAATAATTTAAGAATATAAGCAGAGCTAATCATAGAACAAAACTTTTATTTTGTATTTCTTTCAAGAACTGACTAATCATTCTATTTCAGCCCACTGTCACTGTTGTCTTTGTGATCAGTGGAATAAAACAAATAATCTTCAAATTCACTTTAGTACGGAATTCTTGTTAATGAAAAGAATGAAAAGAAGGAAATGATAACAAACTGTGACTATTTTAAAGTAGTAATCTATTGACATTATAATTTTTAAAATCAAAAAGTACTCAAGGGAAACCACAGTAAAGATTATTACAAAGAGAATATGGGAAAACAAAAAAAAGGACTGGAGAAGGGGTTACAAAGACAATTTATGTATTTATTATATTATCAAATCCTCAACATCAAGTGTGTTTAATGGGCTAAAGTAAAATGTGTGTGTTCAGTCTATGTTGAATTCTTTATTTATTGAAATTAACACATATATTTTTGCCAAAAAAGCTTTTACTACAACACTTAAAAAATTTGGTAGATATTTCAGTGAAAGGCCTTTTGTTTACACCTTCCCCACTTCCAATCATTTATGCTACAAGAAGATATTTTAAAACAGCTTTTTGTCCAATGACTGCCCTATATTGCAGCAATTTTTCACAATACAAGTGACTTCTGAAGGAAAGGACATAATGCATATTGTAGAGAGCAAACATATTACTCTTCCTCTTGTTTAATAAAACACTTCTGATGGAAGTTGAATTCAGTATATATTATTCTTTTCAAAAGGCACAAATATAAGAAAGTAGTCCATTCATAAAAGCTAGCAAGTATATGATAACGTAAAGTAAACTGAAAGATCTCTTTTTCACTTTTAGAGCAAGAGTGGCTCTCTCAAGCACAGAACAAAAAAGGTATGTCTTGTTCTTTTTCTATGTTCTTTCTTACCTCTGCAATTTCTCATCAAAAACACAGTCAGGCATGACTTCCCTGCTTTTGCTGACAAAATGAAACACAATAGAAAGTGAACTTAAAAACAAAAAACACATAAATTAAAATTAAAAGAGTAGATGTTGTGGCAGTTTTGTGCTTTGCCCTTTCTCCACTAGCAATTTTTCTTGACATTTCTACTAGGTCATACATGCAATAAGTTTGTTTCCTAATTTAATCTTCAGTGAACATTAGTCTATATCACAGAACCAGAATATATTTCTGCATGACTGATAATCTGTGCTCATAAGAGTCTTGAGACTGGAAAAATGTGAGGTTCATGGATCAAAAATTAAATACACTTTGTCTGTGTAAGAAAACTTGTCTAGCATACACAGTATTGTGCCTGCCATTTCAGTTCTGCAACTATTTCAGAATTGTAGATTTTAGTATTACTTTCCTCTCTATCTTCTCTATTCAGAACATGGATATATGGATGTATGCATTTATTTGTATTGTTTATCTTCTAATACTAATTCTCTGTCAATGCCTTTAGCGTGATTGTCATCTGAAGAGATTCACCATAATCGGGAAGGAATATGATTTACTTCCTTGTGTAGCCAAAAATTGTCAAGAATAAGTTTTAAAAAATTTGTTCTTTGCTTACATTGTCATCAACAAATATTTAATTGTGGGAAGCTGAGAAAATAAAAATAGGTATAGAAAATATACATTTATATTTTAAAGTGGATATTATTAGTGAATCATGTGTCATAATTTGAAGGGTAATCTTAGGAAAACTATTATAATTTATTTATATATTGTGGGTTTTTTTAGACATAATACAAGTAGTAAGATTTCATTTTATGATGTTTTCAGAGCATCTTTGCATTAAATGTGTGCATATTTTGCCTTCGATAGTCAAAGAAGCCACAGAACTCTACTCTAGTATCATAGAAATATGGAATGGTTTGGGTTGAAAGGAAACTTAAAAATTATATAGTTCTAATCCCTCTGCAATAGATAGAGATGCCAAGGTCCTCATCCAACATGGCTTTGAACAATTCCAGAAAAGGATCATCCACAGTTTTTCTGGTTAACATTTTCCTGTGGCCCACCACACTCTGGAATTGAATGGAAAACCATTACATAATATTATCTAGTATAAAAAATACTTGAGATGATATAAAAAGTTCTTGGTTTGTATTGCTTACGATGTTCAGAGGGATCATTATAAGTTGGAGCAATGTTTATATTATATTCAATCACTATAAATGCTTTATAATGGGTTTGCACTTGCTGCATAATATAGAGATGTATTTTCTATCCATTGGCAATAGCTCTCTTGTGTGTGAAGACTGCCAACACTGTTGTGTAGACAACAACAATTTGGTCAGCTCTTCTATGAGAACCCTTATATTGCACAATTCAATTCAAATTTCTGACTAATTTTAAACCCAACTCCACTCATTATTATGAAGTCATAATGTGACAATATGAGAAACTGTTAGGCAAAGTGATCAGATGGAAAAGGGAATGCTTCGCTGTGACAGAATTTTGTTTCTGTTGCTTCTGCTGTATTACAAAAACATGAGTTGATATGCAGTCTACAATGATTTACAAAGTATCTCAGAACACTTTATAATTGTAAAATTGTGCTGGGGTGTCTCAGAATGATTTACTCTTTGTCTCATTTTGAAACTAGTCCTAAATAGTTTGGTGACATGTTCTAAAGAGCTGTAAATGAAATCTGAAATGGTTCATTTGTTATGTCAACTGGAAAACATTAAGTGATATCTGAAAACCATTTTAAGATTTATTGAAGTGATTTAAAATATCCCTTAACAGTAATTTGGTACAAAATGACAATATTGTCATCAAACAGCATAAGAAAATTGTTCCATCTTAAAATTATTCATATCATTCCGTGGTTGTAATAGCAATGCTAAGTGCAATCTACCAGTTCAAAAGCACAATTGCAATAGAGGACATCTGTCAACAAGGAAATTGGTGATCAGTAGATTGAGAGGAACTTATGCATTAATAATGCTGCAAATGGATGCCTCAAAACCAACAAAATTTCAGAAATCGCAGCTAATGATCACTTTCTAAAAACACTTTTAAAAAGAAGTGCACTGCTAACGTAGCCAAGTATTTCTGATGATAATGTTAATTATCCGTTAGTAGTTTACAGAACCTTCTTGTTAACCAAAAAATGTGCTCTCATTACTGAACCTTCTGAAAGTTGAACAATATACTACAATTTCTTTTTAACTTTTTCATGGGCTGTATAGTTCATAAGCTAACTGATGACAGCTGATTAGACTTTTTTTTTTTTTTTTTTTTCCTAATAAGGCTTTGTGCTCAAGCTAACAGTTTTTCTGACTCATTCATTTCATAGATTATTATTATTTCCTATGTGCCACAAGAACATACATGGAAATGTGTATGTTCAGACATACCTGTACTCATCCTACTATTTATTCTGCAAATCAAGTGGTACAAGTGTGTGTACGCAATGTGTAACTATGCCCTGTGAAGTTAGCAATCAACAAACATGGTATGTTTGTAAAGTAATTTAGTGGAATAAGATGTACTGCCCTAAATAATGAAATAGACTATGCTGTTTCAAAAAGCATTAAAAAAAATGCTTTCAGCACATGAAATCACAAACAATAAATTTTGAAATTGTCACTTGTGAAGTCAGAATTAGAGATGGTTAATAATTTTAATAATTTTAAAAGTAGAATGGTATTATTTAATGATTTTATTCAATAAAAGTGTGTGCTAGTGAATGTCTTTATAAAATAACATTTCCATAATAAAATTCCATTTATCTATCTATCTATCTATCTATCTATCTATCTATCTATCTATCTATCTATTTATTTATTTAAAGAAAGTAACATAAAAATATTAGTGGATGCAAATAATTTTTATCTACTTTTCAGATTATAAAAATTCACCGTTATGATAATTTGATGCTATTAAGAAAACACAAAAAATGTGCTGAACAATCTTTTCAGTAATGACAATAAAAACAATTAGTATATGCAGGAGAAAAATGTTACATAGGCACATATAAGATTTTTCATATCTTATCTCTAAATATTGTCCTGTGTTGAAGGTTAGAAAGCTTGTTTGTGAAAAGTTCTCTTGTTTGTTAATATCTGTATTTCCAAGAAACTAGTGACAGGAACAAAAAATAATATTGTCCATTACATTGTCTTCACTCAGATGTGGAATTAGAAGCCTCTTTGCAATGGAAGAGTCTACTTGAGGGAAAAACAACAGGATATAATTAAAATAGGATCCTTACTAAATCAACACATCATTTTTAACAGCATGTATTAAGTTTTCATGGCAAGGTTTTCATAGTGGGAGACTGAAAGAGTGGCTTCTGTGAGAAGAGCCTAGAAGAAGCCTCATGTTAGGTTAGAGTCATTTCCAGACTATGTTGCAAAATGGACCTTTGCAGGTCAAAGTTGAGCTAATGAGTGACCCGTATTACACTGCTGTGAGAGCATATGTATAAAAGAAAAAACATGGTGCAGCTGCATCTGGGAGACAAGAATGAGAAGCAACCTTGAAGTCAGTGAATAGAATGGGGAGGAAGAAGTGCTTCAGATGTCAAAACAAAATTTCTCCTGCAGCCTATGGAGATGAGCCCACAGTGAGGTAGGAGGTCTGAAGGAGCTGCACATATAGGGTCCCATGCTGGTGTAGTGCACTCCTAAATGACTGTATTCATGGTAAGAACTCATGTGGAAGCAGTTCTTGAAGAAGTCCACATGCAATCTGTTCTTGAAGAAGTGTTCTGACAGTTTGAGAATGATGGCATCCTATACGAGGAGCAACACTCTGGAGCAGGGGAAGAGAGTGAAAATGAAGGAATGGCAAAGATGAAGCATTATGGGCTGACCACCATCTCAATTCCTCATCTTCCTGCTTGGGATGAGGACAGAGAAGAGATTAGATAGTAGGAAGACAAGATTTTTAGTTTGCTTTTTGTTCTTACTGCTCTATTCTGTTATTAATAGGTAACACATTGAATTTACTTCTCTATTATGTCTGTTTTTTCCATGACAGTAATTAGTGTCTCCCTGTTCTTGTCTTAACACATAAGCTTTAACACTGCATTTGATCCCCATGACCTTCTGAGGAGGGAATTAGAGTGGCATGGTGATGCTGAGCTGACCATCAATGTTAAACCACCACAGTACATGAATTAAAGTGTCTCTTGTAACACTGGGAGCTCAATTCTATACTTAAGAGTATTTTTGAGCTATGCACAATTTTATCTCAAATTGCAATGGATTTGAACAAAGGTCACTGTTGTTATGCTTTGCAATTTTGTTTATCCTCATGTGAATATAAATACATTTGAATTAATCTAATCATACCAAAAATTAATTGGTTAATTTTTAATAATAATCAACTATTTTTACTTCAAAGGTCTTCCTTTCTATACTGAAATAATGAACAATTTTTTTCAGACAATCTCCCTACTTCTTAAATGTCAAAGATGAATGCCATTAAGTTTTTATTTCTTTTATATATTGTCCCTTTATGTTTCCATAGCAAATTGCAAATTTGTTTCCTACTATATATGGTTTAACATAAATAAAATGTTGTACATTGAACTGCACAGAAGTTAATTAAGGATTCTTTACATTAAAACACTGAATGTATCTTTAGAGAATCTTTAGAATGTATCTATATTAGAGAGTTCTTTGATGTTATTGAGCTTGAGACTGGGGATGATAAGGTTGAATCCCTATGGGTAAAGACCAGGGGAAGGGCTGACAAGGCAGACTTTCTGCTGGGCGTCTGCTACAGACTGCTGAACCAGGATGAAGAGACAGATGAGGAGTTCTACAAGCAGCTGGTGGAAGCTGTGTGATCACCAGCCCTTGTCCTCATGGGGGATTTCAACTTCCCCAACATATGCTGCACACAGTGCAAAGGAGTCTATGAGATTTCTGGAGTGTATGGAGGGTTACTTTCTGATGCACCTAGTGAGAGAGCCAATGAGAGGAGCTGCCCCACTAGACCTGCTATTCACAAACAGAGAAAGTCTGGTGGGAGATGTGAAGGTCAGGGGCTATCTTGGACACAGTGACCATGAAATGGTACAGTTCTTGATTCTTGGAGGAGCAGGAAGGGGAACAGCAAAACTGCTACCTTGGACTTCTGGAGGGCAGACTCTGAATTATTCAAAGTCTAGTAGGGGGAATCCCCTGAGTTTCAGGCACAGGAGCTGGATGTCCCCCTGAGCTGCAAAATGAGCTGGTGGGGAAGAAGACCAGTACGGATGAATAGGGAGCTATTCTTGAGGCTCTGGGAGAAAAAGAGAATCTACCTCCTGTGGAAGAAGAGACAGGAGTCTCAGAAAGAGTTGTTAAGATGTGTACAGAGAAAATCAGAAAGGCAAAAGCTCAGCTTGAGGTCAACCTGGCCTCTGGTGTAAAAAGGAACGAGAAACTCTTTTACAAATACATCAACGATAAGAGGAGGACTAAGGAGAACCTTTATTCTTTACTGGATGAGGCTGGAAATGTGATCACTGAGGGTAAGGAAAAGGCAGAGGTTCTGAATGCCTTCTTTACGTCTGTCTTTAAAGGTCAGACCAGGTATCCTCAGGGAACTTCACTTTCTGACCTGGTAGTCTTGGCTGGGGTGCTGACAAAACCCCCCACGATTCAGGAGGATGCAGTCAGAGACTTACTACTTCAGCTGGACTGTCATAAGTCCATGGGCCTGGATGGGATTCACTTGAGAGTGCTGAGGGAACTGGCAGAGGTGACAGCTGAGCTGCTTGCCATTATCTATCAGTGCTCCTTGTTGACTGGTGAGGTCCCAGAAGACTGGAGACTTGCCACTGTAACTCCCATCTACAAGAAGGGTTGTAAGGAGGATCCGGGGAACTATAGACCTGTTAGCATGACCTTGGTGCCAGGGAAGGTTATGGAGCAGATTGTCTTGAGGGAGATCATGTGGCTTGTGTGGGATAACTGGGGGATCAGGCCTAGCCAGCATGGGTTCACGAAGGGCAGGTCCTGCTTGACCAACCTGATCTAGTGACCCATTTGTAACAAGGGAAAGGTTGTTGATGTAGATTTGTTGATGCTAGTTGATGCTAGATTAGTTGATGCTAGACTTCAGCAAGGCCTTTGACACTATCTCATAATATTCTCCTGCAGAAGCTGGCAGCCCGTGGCTTGAACTGGTACACTCTTGGCTGGATAAGGAACTAGCAGGAAGGCCAAGCCCAGAGAGTGGTAGTGAATGGAGCTAAATCCAGCTGGTGACCTGTCATGAGTGGTGTTCTCCAGGGGTTGGTGCTGGGGCCTGTCCTCTTCAGTATCTTTATTGATGACCTGGATGAGGGAATTGAGTGCACCCTCAGTAAGTTTGCAGATGACACCAAGTTGGCTGGAAGTGTCCATCTGCCTGGAGGTAAAGAGGCCCCACAGAGGGATCTGGACAGGCTGGATAGCTGGGCTGAAGCCAATGGGATGAGTTTCAACAAGGCCAAATGTGGGTCCTGCACTTTGGTCACAACAACCCCAGGCAACACTACAGATGTGGGGTGGAGTGGCTGGAAAACTGCATAGAGGAAATGGACCTGGTGGTATTGATTGATGCTCAGCTGAACATGAGCCAACACTGTGCCCGGGTGGCCAAGAAGGCCAATGGCATCTTGGCTTGCATCAGGAATGGTGTTGCCAGCAGGAACAGGGAAGTGATTGTCCCCCTATATCCAGCACTAGTGAGGCCGCATCTCGAATACTGTGTTCTGTTTTGGGCCCCTCATTGCAAGAAAGACATTGAGGCCCTGGAGCGCATTCAAAGAAGGGCAACAAAGCTGATGAGGGGTCTGGAGCACAGGCCTTATGAGAATTGGCTGAAGGAGCTGGGATTGTTCAATCTGGAGAAGAGGAGGCTCAGGGGAAACCTCATTGCTTTCCATAACTACCTGAAAGGAGGTTGCAGTAAGCTGGGAGTCAGCCTCTTCCTCGTATAACTTGTGATAGGACTAGAGGGAATGGCTTCAAGCTGAGCCAGGGGAGATGTAGTCTGGACGTTAGGAAATACTACTTCTTTGAAAGTGGAATGGACTGCCCAGGGAGGTAGTGAAGTCACTGACCCTGGAGGTGTTCAAGGAACATATGGATTTTGTGTTGAGGGACATGGTTTAGTGAGGACTATTGGTGATAGGTGGATGATTGTACTGGATGATCTTGTAGGTTTTTCCCAACCATGGTGATTTTGTGGTTCTGTGATGCATTAAACCTTGAGATTTTTACTCAAAAGTATGCATGAATGCATTTACTTTACATTTATGTAAGTACATAGAACACACAGAAAATATATATTTTTACTACAATTAAGCCTTGAGCATTTCATCAAACATGAACCAAAACTTCATCAAAACATTAACCAGAAATAAACCAATTACTAGTAATGAAGAATGAGCATTTAGGCAATTTAAGAGACATACTCAAATTGCTCAAGTATGCAACTGTTGACATGTTTTTCTTTCATTTGTTACATATTTCCCTCATAGCTGATCGGTTCTGTAGGATACAAGATTTTAATAAAAAAATTATGTGAATAAGCAGGAGATTCAGCTATGTACAAATCTTAAAGAATTCAAATGAAGTCTGGGAATAATGCAGCACCAGGACTGCAGGGATTAAGAAATTGTCAGGATTGACTCCTCACTCATGCATAGTTTATAAATTTCACAAGCAGAGATCCTCAGGCCAGGCATCCAAAAACATTCAATTAACATGATTCAGTCTTTGTAACTTTCAAGAAGCATCGGGGATTACTCTTCATTACCTTTTTCTGTAATTTTACAAAATTTCCAGTAATATATTTACTGTTATAAAGTAAATATACTGTTATAAAGTTAAACTATTGTTGATTATAGAAGAGGATTGTTTTTAATGAATGCATGACAGTTTACTCTTATCTATTTCAGAATATTTACCAGTATTACTTCAGTTTAAAACATCATACAAATATTTGTTCAAGGATTCCTATGTTTGCAAGATATCAAGAGTGAAACTAAGAAATAAATCAGTAATTTTGTAGACAACGTTACACTATACATTCATCTATCTTTTTTTTTCTTTTTTCTCAAAACAAACAAATAAATCCAAGCCCATCAAAACTCTACCAAATTCTGGTATAGTTCACACACTATTTTTCTTTTGTATCTCTAGAATTAAGTCACTCAATGCAACAGTGTAAGTAATAGCCTTGATGCCGTTCTTTCTATCTCATACTCAGATGATAACAAAGTTTCTGAAATGTACAGCAATACCATCCACCTAGCAAGATAATTTTAAGTACAAAAGAAATGAAAAACCAATTACAAAGGAAATATCAATATACAGCTACAGGATATGATACTTAGGTCTTTTTTCTTATTTTCGCTTAATATTTCTCTCTCTTTTCATCTTCCACTGGAGTTACCTTCTCTATATTCCTCTTCCATTTAATGACCTTTGTTTTTTAATGAGGAAAATGCCTTTGAATTCTTGTCATTTTGTTGTATTTCCTTGATTTTCTGTTTGCTTATTTTTTCCCTGTTTAAACATCATTACTTATCAAACAATTATTCAACTCCATGTTCTAAGTGCCAATTAACTCATAAAGCAAGCTTATCCAAAATGATCTGTTCTTTACTCTAGTTTATATGCAGAATGTCTGAATCAGAAAACAGTCCAGAGGAAATCATAGCTTTGACATTCATACCTGTTATCCTACTGCTTGAGAAAAATGTAGTGTTAAGACAGCACAGAAAAATACCTACAGTTCTTTCACCAGGAAAAGAATTTGTGGCTCTTTGAACCTATACTACAATGAAGAATCTGGTTTCATGAAAGTATCTCTGTGTAATACCTATCCTGCAGATTTCTCTAACTTCATCTGTTTTGTTGATATTTCCTGGAAATACCTCAATTTTTCCCACTAGGAGTTTAAAATAGAAGCTCATGTTTTCTATACAGAAAGCACATTTTCTAACTGCATGAAAGGATAGTTAATTCCCTGTTTATTAACTACTTTACCAGTCTGATTTCGAAGTCAACATTCATTTTATGAATACTATTAAAAATGAAATAAATGAAGTGATGATTCAGAAAACTAAATTCCTGAATGATACTGTATTTGGACTTCTATATATTTTCAAAATGTTCATGAAAAAAGAAAACATTTGTAAGTGTAATGTTTTCTTAGAAAAGTGACCATTCACCTTTATAGATGTAACTTTAATCTATGTTGTCGATTTTCTTTACTGGAGATTAAAGACAGCAAGCTATCTATATACATATATGCTTTTTCTTGTAGTTATTTCTGGTGTGATGTATATTTCTTAAATTCTCTTGATGTGTAGATAAGAGTGTATAGTTTAGATTTTTCACTGCTAATGAGACAGAACGCTTTTTAAAAGAAAAGCCACAGCAGAAAGCCAACAAAATGTAGAATTAATTAGGAAGTTACCTAGTCTCAGTTTATAGTTCAGCAGTGGAGACCATCTGTTTCATTTTACTTTTCTTATACTATTGAGTGTGTCACAGAATGAGTGTCTAAGGACATCTGTAGTAAGATCACCATTTATTTTACATTTCAAGTATTCTCCATATTTTTTGAAAAAGACATTGCATTATATTAATGGATTTGAAAGAGCTAATGTATTTTAATACTTCTTAATAAGATATTAAAACTAGTGAGAGAATGATTTATTAGAAAATGCGGTTGAAAACGTATACTTGAAACTATAAGTACTTGAGTTAAGCATATGCAACAGCTGTTGGACCAGCTGCAACACAGCCCTTTTATTTCCGAGCTCTTCACAGAAGCTTAACTATACAGCCATAATTTCAACAAAACATATTCAGAAATACATATACAGTAAAATCCCTGATTTGATGGAATTAGTCCCAGGGCCCAACAGGAGTTAAAGACCTTTAGTGCAGTTTTAAAGCACATTTATATATTGAATGGTCTCTTTGTAACTGTGGCTTCATATTGGACAGAATTGCATCCTGGAGTTTGTATTCTGAACTGGTTTTCATTTTTCAAAAGCAACTCTGATGAAATCATTAGCACAGTTAAATTGAGTGAGTTGGAATCTATTCCTGCTTTTGTGTTGCCAACAGAATTGTTTATAGAATTCCAATCATAATGTCAGTAAGCTGTGGTGTGTAATTCCTTCCTCTTTTTCCCACAAAGAATAAATGAGAGTTATCATCAGAGCTTAAGATGAAGGCAGAACTCTATCACTAATGGCATACATTTTGCAAATCCTTCATTACATATTGTTGCAGCTCTCAGGAAAGAATCCAAAATATTTTTGGAATAAAAAGATTAAAAAAAAAAAAATTGAGACAAATGCTTTATATACAATCCTAATAAATCATTAAGGCATGATGAATGGAATACCACTTCTCTTACTTGTTTCTGTTGTTGTTTGTTTGTTTGATTTAATATTTAAAGGAGAACTGTACTAACAGAAATTAATGGTTTGAAAACTGACTACAATTAATGTGCAAATGTTAGGTCTTCTAGATGTTGCCAATCATGATTGATAAAATAAGGACTATGGAGATTAACTTAAAACATTTATTTTAAAAATACTGATTTAAAATTAGGTAGAAGCATGTTCCCAGTCAACCTATCTTCAATATTCGTGTGACTATAATGTACGTAACTTGATTTTTAGAATATAAATGAACAAAGATTTTTCTGTGGTGCACTTGTTTTCTTCCATTTTTAAGTTACCTGAGTTTTGGGGTTATAGATTTATATTCCTCTTCAGAGAATCAACAGTTTTTGGAAAGAAAAGATGATGAGACAATAAGATAGCTATTATAACCTGAGCCACAGGGTTTCCCTGCTCTGCTCTCTGGAATTGGAATCTGACTGATTGCATTTAGTACAGTACTGGTAGAGACTACTAAGCTTTTTCCTCCCAGTGTGTAGAGAGAAAAAAGTTTCCATTTTGCTGGGATGACTGGCTTCACTTTTACTGAAAAAATAAATGAGGCAGACTACATATTAGACCTTCTTTTGTTACTTGAAGCAATCCATTTTCCAGTGAAAGCTTTAGTCAGGTGTACTTAAGTGTATCCAGGGAGCTGGTCAGTGGTTGTCATACTAAACTGCAGGTTTTTGCACTCCAAAGTTTTTATTTTACTGGTAATGGGGTCTTCATTTTGCCTGCCTGACGCAAATGATAAACTGAAAAATACCACACCATTGTTCTACCGACCAGTAATAGAGCAATTACAGCCATTTATTACACCACTTTTTCCTTGCCAAAGTGAATCATCCACCACATTAAAACAGCAACTAAAAGATAAACCTTTAAAAATTTTTTTAGGAAGACCATAAAACTCAATAAGAAATCTGTTTAGGATATGTGACAGTACACAGGATGCGTAGATGATACGTTTCGATAGAATCATTGAGACACTTCATCAATAAATTGTAGTAAAATTAAATAATGTTTTATCAGTACGCATAAGGTTATGCAACATAGTAACAGCTCCTTATAGTGGCCAGAAAGGTTAACTCAGAAGATGGAAGTTTGAGAAAAAAAAAATTTTTTGTAACTTTCTCGTATTAAAATCTTAACAGTCTTGAGCCTGATACTTTCCTGACAGTGAAGTTTTTACAGGGTCAATTCAGAAATGTCAAGTACTTATCTTGTGTAAAATGAGCTATCTATAAGGCTGGAATAAAAATGCAGCCTAGATGATTACAGAAGAAATGAACAACTCATTAGTTGAGGACTAGGAAAGAACGTGGGGGTCTTGGTGAATGAGGAGCTGGACATGAGCCAGCAGTGTGCTTGCAACCTGGAAGGCCAACTATTTTCTGGGCTGCATTAGAAGATGAGTGAGAGGGAAGTGATTGTCTTCCTCTACTCAGCTGTTGTGAGGCCCCATCTGGACTACAACATCCAGGCCTGGGACCCTCAGTACAGGAAGTACAGTCCAGAGGAGGGACACTAAGATGATCAGAGGGCTGGAGCACCTCTCCTATGAAGAAAGGTTGAGGGAACTGAGCATGGAGAAGAGAAGGCTCCAGGGACACCTCATTGTGGCTTTCCAGTACTTGGAGGGAGCATATAAACAGGATGGGGTATGACTGTTTACATGCGTTGATAGTGATAAGAAAAGGAGGGGTGGTTTTAAATTGAGATAGGGAAAATGAAGTTAGATACTGGGAGGAAGTTTTTCACTCAGATGGTGGAACAGATTGCCCAGAGATGTAGCGGATTCCTCACCCCTGGAGGCACTCAAGGCCAGGCTGCATGTGACTCTGGGCAGGCTGGTCTAGTGGTTGTAACCCTGACAACAATAGGGAGGTTGAAATTAAATCATCTTTGAAGTCCTTTTCAACCTAAGGCCATTCTATGATTCTATGATTCAATACACCATGAAAAGAGACATAGGGAAAGCAAGAGAGCCAATAGAGCAAGGCAGCTCAAATGCAGTGTGGTCAGAGATGGGGGTGACAGTGACCAAGCCCTTCTGTGTGAATAAAATCAGACACCATGGAGCACAGCATCTCAGAAGTGTGGCGAACAGGATGGGCAAACAGAGCATGGCAAATCTAAAAGGCATGGAGCAAGCAGCTCACTCAGGGTGCTCAAGCAGGGGAGGCAAGCAGGACAGTGGACTCTACTTGTGAGACAAGCTCATCTAACAGCTGGCTACCTAACCAACAAATCTAACCACGTTTTCTAATAGGCGGAAAGCTCTTGTCAAAAAGAATGTGGCAACTCAAATGGAATACTTGTCAAAAAATATGTGGTAGCTCAGGAGTCTGTCTGCAGGGAGTGCCTGTGGCTGCTTCTGCTAGTGAAGGGTGACAGTGATAACATCTGAAGCATGAAGTATGAGAAGGAGGATATCCATTCAGTATGGTCACAGAGCTCAAGGAGGAGATGGAGAGATTAAGGAGCATCAAGGTGAGCAAAAGAGACTGTGAAAGTAAATTACTGCCGTACCTGTAAGAAAGGAATCAGGGTGATACCCCCCGAACAGTGGTGAACCTCCTGTCCTGTCACAGTCAGGCAGAGAGAGGGGATTTAGGAGCTGAGGAGGAATGGAAACAGATCCCAGCTCTATGTTACAGGCAAATCTCAACCCTACCTACCTAGACTGCCCACGTGGCCCTTTGTTATGAGTTTGAGCTCTGGACCTTGAGAGAGAGGTGAATGAGTATGCAGTGGAAGCTGCACCCATGTTGCAGCTTCCACTGCAAACTCATGGTTGAGCTAAGGTGAGGTGATTGACTCCATGCCTCAATACTGCCTCTGCCAAGAAGGAAAGAAGAGTGACCCTTCTCTCAGACCCTTCTGAGAGGAATGGAGGACTCCATATGTCAACCATAACCTACCAGTAAGTGTGCTTTTTACCTGGGATTTGTGTCAGAGACATTACTAGGAGTCTCCTTAGACTGGTTCACCCCTCTGTTCATTATCCTTTACTGATAAATCATGCTGGCAGTGATGAAGTTGCTGAGAGAAGCCTGTGGGCTATCAAAAGGGATTTCAGAACATTGGGTTCCTTCTGGAATCTATGCCAAGGCACATGGAAGGCAGGGAGGTGATATGGGAGAATCAGCATGGCTTCACCAATGATACTTCGTGTTAAATCAACTTAGTGATTTAGATACACTTTCTGTGATGGAGTAACTGCATCAGTGAAGAAAGGGAGAACCATCTATTTGGATTTCACTAAGGTCTTTGACATGTTACCCCACGGCATCCTTCTTTCCACGTTGGAAAAATATGGATTAGATGGTTGAATTCTTCAGTGGACTGTGGGATCGAATCCAGAGAGAGGTCATCAATGGTTCGGTGTCTGGATTGAGATCAGTGATGAGTGGTGTCCTTCAGGGGTCAATTCCGAGACTGATAATCTTTAATATCTTCATCGGTGACTTCAATTTTGGAGTCATGTGCAGCCTCAGTAAGCTTGCTGATAACACCAAGATGAAAGATGTGGCCGACACACCAGAGGGACAGGATGTCAGCCAGAGGGACCTAGACAGATTTGATCAGTGAGCATAGGTAAATGTCATGTGGTTCAACAAATCTAAAAGCAAGTTTTCACACTTGTATTGAGGCAACCTCCTCTACTAATACAAGCTAAGGGATGAAAGGATTGAGTATAGCCCTGCTGAAAAAGACCTAGGTGTACTCTTGGGTGGGAAGCTGGGCATGAGCCAGCAATGTGCTCTCACAGACCAGAAAGCCAACTGCATACTGAGCTGCATCAAAAGAAGCATGGACAGCAGGTTGAGGGAGGTGATCCTGCTCCTCTACTCTAGGAATCTAGGTGTCCTCTAGGTGACACCTAACCTGGAAAACTGCATCCAGATATGGAGTCCTCAGTATGGGAGACACATAGACCTGTTGGATTGCATCCAGAGGGGGGACACAAAATAATCCAAGGGATGAAACACCTCTTCTATGAAGACAGCTTGAAAGATCTGGGCTGTGCAGCCTGGAGAAGAGAAGACTCCAAGGTGAGAGCATGAGAGCAGCATTTCAGTATCTAAAGGAGAGCTATAAGAAAGAAGGGAACAGATTCTTTAGCAATGTCTCTGGTATTAAGACTATGGCAAATGGTTTCAAACTTCAAGAGGGGGGATTTCAGTTGAGTATAAGGAAAAATTCTTTCACAGTGAGGGTGCTGAGGCACTGGAACACGTTTGTCTCGATGACCTTTAATAATCCCTTCCTACTCTAAGGCTTCTCTGATTTTATTGTTCAATGAAAATGCTACATATCATATATTATTCTTAAGCTAAATGGGGACAAGGATAAATCCATAATTTTTATAAAGCCTTGATTGTTTAAATTTGTCTATTTACTTTTTCTTTGCTTATAATAATTTTTTTTTACAGGAATCTGAGCACAAAAATCCTAAATGATTTTTAAAAGCTCTGGAAGTAAATTATACATTCATTATAACATAAGATTGCACTTTCTTTACTGTAAAGATGTGTTGAATTAGAAATATACTACTGAGCAATCATTTAGATTGCAACCTTGGGCATCTTAGCTCAAAATATACAGATGTAATATGCTGCAACATCAAGTCTATTGAGTAACTACTTCTCAAGCTCTGTAAGTGACTAGATTGTGAGCATTTTGCTTAGCTTGTCAAACATATTAAGACTAAGGATAGCATCTTGAAAAAGCATGGATAATGGAATGACAGAATCCTGCAGGATTGAGACAGGAGAATTAAATTCTGATCCAGCTTTATATTTGCTATATTTTCCCCAATATAGAGCTTAGCCTACTGAAAAACAAACCAAAAACCTATAATTCTATAATAATAGTCATGATAAAATAGATATAATAGTTTTGGGAAAGAAACTGTGAATGCCTGTTTGTATTTTAACAAAAAATGCTACAACAGAAAGCCAAACAAATATTCAAGGAAAAGGAAATACAATCTTTGTCCAGAATGCAATTTTATACTTTGTTGAGAGACTGTAAAGAGGCTGGCATTGAATGAGCTTCCTCCAAGCTAACAGAGAAATGTGTGAAGGAGCTGGCTTCTAATTCATCAGTGGGAAAATGATTTGTGCTTTCAATGCTCTGCATTTACTTTAACACTTCACACTGACATATCCAAGTTAAAAAAAAAAAAAAGAAAAAAAAAAGAAAAAAAAGAGTGGAAGGACGTTTGATTTGAGAAGAAAAAAATATTTAAATGAATCTTTAGTTTGTCTGCTCTTGCTAACTCATTAATCCTGAATGGTGTCAGTCAGTAAGTTTAATAGCTATGAGTGTTAGTGCTGTGGTCAGTTCCAAATTGTAGTATTGATTAATTGATTGTCCTCTTCCAGTTGTGAATTACATTAGTTAGCTAGCTCAAACTGGCTGGCTGAAGGCCAAAACATAATCTCTTGTGAAGACAACAAACAGCTCCACAGTTTCACTGCTGTGGTTCAGTGATTAAAACAAAATTTTTGAATGATTACTTGATAAAAATAATATGCAAACTGTAGTTAATACATAGATAATTTGAGCTACTGAATCAAGAAACAGGCTTCTTTTATATTCAGACTTCTATCACCTGGGGATAATACTACATCCGCTGAAGTTCAAATGGATATGAGAATTGGAGAAATAAAATAGTGATGGTAGTGGTGTAGGAATGGAAAGAGATGTATAAGAATCAGAACTGAAGACTATGTCAGGGCATTAAAACAGTTTTGTAGACCCTAACTAAAATGAAAACTGGAAAAGGAAATTCAGGACATGACTCAAGTCTGATTGACACTTCTGTCTGGTGAAAATTATGAAATATCTGCATATCACACGAATAACTAATTTTCAAGAGCATTAGGCATTTTTAAAATTAAATAGAAGAGAGATAAAATGTTTCTCCAGTTTTTTGATTGAATAAGAAATAAAGATTCATCTAATACTTTTCTAATAATTTATAAGAGAAAGTCTATGAAAGAAAGCTTCTCCTTTTCTTTCCTTTAATAGAAAAACTTGTTTATTAGTTGCTATTTACTTATATATTCCTGTTTGCTTTGATACATAGCTAGACATGATTTTTCCTCAATTAAATGCATATTATAAGAGGAGTAATCAGTCATTTTATTTTTTTGTTGTTGATTGTTTATTCTTCATCTAAGCTTCATAAGGTGCATGTGAAGTGATATTTTTTTCCAAACAGCCACAGAAATGTAAAGTTGTGATTCTGAGATGAGGCTTCTTAGAAAAAATGTAAAAATTTCTCACTGAAAAGAAATCCCCTGAACTCATAAAAAAAAAAGTGTGTGAGTGAAGCATATAAATAAAGTAGTGATACCACTGTACAACATAACAAGCACATTTGGATGAGTTTATTTAGTGAAATTAAGGGAAACTGAAGAATCCAATTCTAAAACTAGTTAAGTTGATCAAAACCAGCAAGTATCCTTTAACTTACATTAGGAAAATTATCCGATTTTATCTGCTATTTACCATCTTTTATTAACAAAGCATATCAAGGCTAAGTCATATGTAGAAAAAAAAGCAGAGTTCAAAGTACGAACACCTTGACATCAACATAACTGATATAATTTTTTACTGATTTCTGTTTGATATTCCGTATTGTAACATCATGTAGTGTACTAGGAATTGAAAAGTTAATTATGTAATTCTGTGCATTGTTGATAGTTCCTGTTATCTTGTTTCAAAAGAGAATAATGAACTATAGCTCCCAGAAAAATTCATTTTTCCGTTTCTATTTGCTGTTTGGAGGGAAAGATACAACTGACCACGAGTCATGAGACTATCTCTTTGCTCTCTGTGCTCCCTGACTGTCTCACCTACAGCATTACAGTAAGAACTTCACTTTCAGAAATTCTCTCTCATCTAATTTATTATCTTCAATTCCAATCACATTGGCATGTTGTTTTATCTCACATTCTGCTATTATATTTAGTAAATCAAGATTTTCCCTTAGCCCGTTGCTTCCTATTTCCTTGTTTAGGCCCATCTTCCTACTTTTTCTCTTTTCCCACTTCTTCCCTTCCCAGGGCATGAGACGACAGGTCCCTTCACTCTCTTGGAACCAGGCTGAACCAGTCCAAACTGTGATGACTGTATACCATCAGTAACAGCAGTCTTACAGGTTATAATAGCCAAAGGTTTTGTTACCTCATTGCATTACAATCTTTGTCTACAATGCTAGAGAACTGTATAGGGATTTTTTCTTACTTCTGAGAAAATAGAAGGAGGCTTGATTGCAGTCTAACATAGTACTGACTAAGAAATGATTAGCAATTTTTTGAATTAATACCTTTTCACGCTTTGTACTTTTATGTCTTCACATGCTAGGGGAAGTGAGCAGCCAGCTTAAGATTTCCAAAGCATTGCATCAACTACTGGGAATATCCAGGGATCATAGTAGGCCAGCAAAGCCCTCATAGTTTCTCTATGAAAGAAAAACATGGGGTAGAAGTTGCTTTAACATATATGTCTGTTTGACAGTTCCATTTTCCAGATGACACTACGAAGGGATATGATCCTATATAGTCATTGCATCTTAATCTGTCAGTTATACATGAATGTTCATTTATTAAATTGCACTTGGAATGACACTAGATATCTATGTTAAGAAAATAAAACTATCCTAAACATACCTGAACCTTGCTAGAAAAACTGAGACAGAAAGAAAGTTTATATCCTTAGAATAGAATAAGAGGTTTAATTGTATTTCTTGTTTAATGTAGATACATGGGAAGAGTAGAAGAAAAGAATGTGCAGTCAAGACCACACAAAATTTTTTTATCTAGGACAGAATGCAAAGATGTGACTAATACATTATATATTTTAGTTCTCATTATTTAACAGAATTTAAAATGCTTGCAAATACCTTTAATATATGTACTGATTTTTTTTTCTCTTGCTTTATTTCACTCATTAACAATAGAGTTGTTCAAAAATAATCAAAATAAAGAGTGTAGTTGAGACTACTGCCCAAGGCTAATAAATTTCATAAAAGCTGCAACTAAATTCAATCAACTTTGAGATCTATAAGCATCTGATGCTTTGCTGAAAGGCTTTAACACTTTAATTTTCACTGTTTTCAGATTGCCTACCACATCTGTGATGTTTGTTCAACTCAGTTTTATCTCTACCTTTAATGTACTTTCAGTAAGAAAACTGTTTATACCAGAAGAAACAAAATAAGTTGAAGTACTTTTATTTGCTATATGAAGAGAGAAGAACATTTCAAAGAATGAATTTTCTGAAACCAAGACAGATTGAATGGGATAGAGTTTATGAAAGACAAACAATAAAAGACAATGATAAAAAAGGTTTACAACATCACCTCCTCCCTAGACAAAGGCACACATCAGAGACATATATTCTGAGCAAGAAATTTCCTCCTCAGCTAATGTGCTTGCACTGTATGTCTGTGCACATATTTTGTCTCACTCTTCCAGCAGTTGATAATGTCCTGCTCTACAGAAGTAAGAAATGGCACACTTTGTCAAGAAGTGAGTTTAACGTAGTCCTCAGCTAAGAGAGATTAAATCTACATCTTCTAAGGCTTTTCCGAAATTTGGCTGGCTGGCTGTACTTCAGTTGTACTGAAAAGACAAATGCATACAATTTCTAGAGGATTATTTAAGGAAAGAATTTGTACCAATGTGTTTTTGATAATCTTACAAAATGGAACATACATCCTTAAGACTAGAGAGGTATGACAGTAGATTCCTAGAAGGAAATGCTTTTTTTGTCAAAGATTCCCATGTCAACTAATGGCCCAGGCCACTTGTGTGTAATGTAATGAAACAAATAAGAAAGGAGAGTATTTTTTGGGATTGATTATTGTATTTCATTGTTTTCTGCCAAGAGTCAACAAAAACATTGTTATTACAGAAAACTGAAATTATATAGAGTATAGGTACTACTCCTGGTGTAGAATTTGCCAAAAGACAATGTGCATTTGTTCTTAATTCCATGTATAGAGATTAGGTAATTATATGCATGTAATAAGGAAATGTCTGCTCAAAGTTCTGATTTATTAGAAATCTCTTCCCTTTCCCCACCCACCCCCCAAGAAAAAAGGTGCTACTTTTCTTGGGAATCAAATGGTAAATATTTGATAATTGACTGAGCTTAACTTGACACCTTTTGTCACTTAAACAAACAAAAGTCTATTTTAGTGCTTAATTATTCATCCAGTCCAGTTCGCACACAGTACGTTACAAAGAAGGTAGTAACACTCTTTTTGACAGAGGAAATGATTGTAAGATGTAATAATTTTATTTGCAAGATATAAAAATTTTCTTGTTATTTACAGTATTCAGTGTACTTGAACATTTTTGTTCAGCATCTTTTTCCTTTCTTTGTTCAGCTAGTACAAAAAAAGGTCTGTTTAATAATCTCAAGTATTCTTAGGGAATAAGAGCATTGCTTCCTGTCTACAAAGTATTCTGTTCACACAGGGTTTATGTTGGTCCTTACAACAGCACTTCAAGAGATATTAAAAAATTAAATATAATAAAAGATTGTTAACAAAATTAGACATTTCTCAATATCATTAAAAATCAGAAATTCTTGCCTAGAATATTAGGTGGTTTTGTTTGTTTTTTTTTTTTTTTTGCTTGTTTGTTTTGATGATGCTTATAGGTAATTTTTATTCCTCTTCTGCACCATTTTCAAATGGTATTAATAAGCTTTTCTTTAGTAAGTGTTCTAGTTTGTTTAAATTGACTGCTCTGTGGAATCAGCTTCTTTGGTTTAATAAGGATGTCAGTATTTGCTGATTAATAGTAAATACAGTAAAGACAGAAAACATTTTCCAAGCAAAGGAATATAAAGCTTATTAGACAATGCTCTAGTCATATTAGGAAAGAACATCAGCAGCTTGGCTTAAGCTTGCACAGTTTATTTTTAACAAAGACCCTCCCTAAAATATCTTAGGACAAAAAGATACTCAAGTTACAGATTTTTGAAAGTTCTTGCAATACCTATTGTGAAAGCCAAATAGTAGTAAGGCTATGGTGAACGATCTGTCACAATCATAGATTAACAAATTACTTACTTAAAAAAATATTTTTAAACTACTAAATATTTATAATGCATATTTGAAAACCAAGATCCTAATTAGAAAACTGATTCTTTTTGCAAGTTTGAAAGATAAAAGGGCTAGATTATTACAAGTTTAATTGACGTGATTAATCACACCAATCTTTTCAGTCTGCTTACGATTATAAGTAGAGAGTTGTTAGTACAATGCACAACAAAATGTAATTCTTGTTTAATCTTTCTTTTTCCCTTTATTAGAAATAAGCAGTTAAACCGATTACAAGCAAACATCTGACTTAATCTGTTTTTGTGTTTGTTCATTTTTTGTTTTATTTTTAATAAAAAATATTTGCACTGACATTGTTTTCTATATTGATAGTTACTTCTTCTTGCTTCGGTCATTCATTCTCATATATCAATTACCTGCTTCCTTTCCTTTAGGTCTGCACCTGGCATTGCTAAGACAGTCCAGAGAATCTAACACAAGATATCAAGTAAAAGTGAGGCATACCTAGATAAGTATTTGTTTAACACGGAAAACAAGTTTTTCATAAAATTTGTCTAAGTACACAGGCTGAAGGCAAACCCATGCATATATGAGTAAATCCATGTGTGATGCTTATAATGAGTCTTAAAAGACTACTAAACTGACTATGTATTCTACAAGCACTGCTGTATTACTGAATTTTGAGCTTCTGAGATGATCAGCCCTGGAAAATCCGGCTACATTTTGAAGCTGGGACAGTGTCAGAGAGTTATGGAAAGAATACATGGCAGATCACTCTATGGTAAGTTTGCCTTTGGTCATTCAGTTTCCTATTTGTGATTTGCCAGAGAGATACTGTGTTAGTGCCTACTTTGGCTATAATTCTTGTGAAACTGGGCATGAACAGTTTCAGAAAGAGCATAGACTACCTAGAGGTAAGACAAATGCCAGTTGTATAAGAGATGGTAAGAGAAGGTAAGCCTAGCTTTCAATACCTTGATGAAAATACCTGTGGCAGGTACACAGGGCCAGGTGAACCTAATATGTAGAAGATGGAATGGTGTCCACACACTTTCTCCTATTCTGTGGACATACCCTGTTACAGGGCTCTTTCATCTTAGCTGAGAAGGAAGCTAAGCGTATCTTTTCAAGGACTCAAGAAAGCTTAATACTGATGAGAATTATTTTAACTTTGCAAATAGCAAAATCAGTTTTTTGTTTGTTTGTTTGTTTGTTTTTGTTTTTTCTTTTTCAATAGTAAAAATCCTATCTTTTGTTTCTACTGGATAGCACTCATGCAGAATTTTCCCTGTCTATACTCACATGTTTATTTGAAAATGCAGGTATGATTTATGGATGAGTAGTGGCTTTTTGTACCTTGCAAGAACTGAACCAATATTTCTGTTGTGTAGGTCACTTGCTTGTCTCACAGACATGTCTTACAGACAAACAGAATTTTGACAATAACAATCTTGGCAATCAAAGGTAATATATAACAGTAGCTTTATAAAATCAGCTTGAAGAATTAAGCAGTACAGTAAAACCAGAAAACAAGAGTATCTCATTTGTGGCAGTGTATATTCAGGTATCTAACACTACTTCCGAAACCAGTATTTTTGATTGTACTGTAAATGTTATAGTTAACACTGCTCTTGTCTTATATAAGTGAGCTGTAGCCTGCCATGGCTATCACAGAATCATAGAATCACAGAATTGCTCAGGCTGGAAAAGACCTTCAAGATCTATGCTCTATCCATTTCTGATCAATCAAGAAGTCTTCTTTTTTTTAATATATTTTTGTTTATCTTAATTAAAAATAGGAATATATTACAAACAACATTTTCTAGTTAATGCAAGATGAGTCACAGAAAGAAAAAAAAAAGAACAAGGCAAACCAAAAATACATCAAAAGCTAAAACAGAATGAGTGATATGAGACTATGAAAATTGCAATCAGGTACCTCTGAAAGCTAAAAAGGGGAATATATAATTTTTTATTTTTACTAGAGATTAGCTTTCAGATACCTAGGATTTCAAGGTAGTGTGCAACTGACCTCTAGTTTTACAGTGGACTTCTTGCAGATTCTGAATTCAATTATGTATCTTGTATCTTAATTTCAGCCTTCTTTTCTGTGTATATCTCCAATGAATACTAATTTTTCTTTCAGAAACAGAATTCATCCTTTCTGTATTTTACTGAAATGACTATAAAAATCTCAGTCTTGTGGGTTTTGATAAAAATGACCAAAGAAAGGCTGGATGGGGGAGGGAGTGGGACACCAAATGTAGACTTGTAAAAGGGAAATATAAATTTCCCCTTACACTCATTATAAATGTTACTGGTAAATCAGTAATAAAATAATCTTCTTTAAGGAAATGAGAATGAAAAAAAAGGAAGAGCAGATGTAGTTTTCAGGAAAATAATTGATTAGTGGGATATGGGGGAAGAAACAGGAAAGAACAGCATCTACAGGAAATCAACTGTTAATAAATATCAGAAACAGCAGTAAAATGACAAGATAAGCTGTAGCATATGTTCCTCCAGCTACGAAATAGAAATCATTTGCTATAGAAGAGATGCTGATAAGCTTGTCTCCTCCCTAGAAGGCAATCATTTTACATTCTATATTATTTGAAAAGAGCCTGATTATTTTCCTTTGAATGAAAAAAGATGATTCACATTTACCTGTCAACAGAATTTTCAATTCGCATGTTTCGCCTGCATACTTAAAGGGATATGATGGAACCATAGCAAGCAAAGGAGAAAGCTTTTGTGAGATCTAAATAAATAACAATTCATAGTCACCAATATCATTTCACCTTTTTCCTATTTCAAATTACTCTTAGAGTACAGAGGAACTATTAAATATCTTTTTTTTTTTTTTTTTTTTTTTTCCAGAAAGGATAACATTAATGAGCAGCAGCATTTCCGTCAAGGTCAACTGAGATATCCCACCAAAAATTATGCCTGCAATGGGAGGTAGCATAAGAAAATTACAGTGATGTTACTGAAAATCTAGATTTAAAAGCTAAATAAATATCTCACGTATATTTTGTTATTCACTAAGCAGGGTTGGTGTATATGTGCATGCATATTTTCTGGTAGGAGACACACTAGCAAGTATAAAATAAAGATAGTAAATAATTTCTTCATTAATTAAGAACACTTGGAAGTGGAGCCTGATTAATAGTGTAAAAGTACGTGAAATATTAATTTCTTGAAAATATTTTAGTGATTCTCCATCAGGAAATATGATGATGCTCCATCACTTCTTGTCATATTTTCAGACAACTAGGAAGAGACTGAGTGAGAGAAAGAGAGTGGACCTTTTTCTTATGAAAGTGTCTAAAAATCAGTAACTGAAATACAAGAGGGTTTACTTCTTTCTCAATGTGCAATTCTGAAATAAATTATTCTCAATGGAAATCCAGAAATCCCAAAGAAATGGTCTCACAAGAGACTGAACTATTGATCTTATTGGGTAGGTTTTACATAAAGGTTTTCAAAAGAAGAAATTTTCTAGCTTCAGCTGTGGCATATTTATAGGGCTATTTTATCATCTGTTCTCATCCTTTCTCCAAGGAGCTTTTTAAGTAGGTCAACAAATTTTCTATCCCTTCTTCCTGGCAGTCTTACTTTATCAATTCCTTCTTCAAACAGTGCTGCGGATACAGGAAGTATTCACAGGCTCATGCCCACTATGACCTGCTCTACTCTCACTACATCTAGATCTTTCCCATTCTGATCAACATAACTAGCATATAACTTTACAGGTCTGCACGGTTAACATTTGACATAGAATCTGAAAAAAATAGGCTTTTGGTTTACTTATGCTTGAACTAAAAAAATGTCTACAGGCTATACAGAAAATCATATTGTGCAACAGAGATTAGAATAAAAAAGTTAGTGACTTATGAATCTTTACCTTGGCAAATCTGCATAACAGCAAAATAGATGGAACAATCTCTTTCCTTGACTCACTAGCTATACTGTGTTCAATGCACCCTAGATACAGTAGTTCCTTCAGCCTTCCAGGGAACAATCTTGATTTTTATTCAATTTACTGTCGACCTGAACCCTAAGATTCCTTTCAATGGGGCTGCCATCCAACTTGTCTTCTCCCAGTCTGTATGTATGTCCAAGACAGCTCTATCTCGCATTCATAATCTAGAACTTGCTCTGACAGGTCATGCCAATTTATTTTTTATTTTTATTTTTATTTTTTATTTTAATGAGAGAGCTAAGTCTTCCTGACATGTGCTTAAATTTTAACCATGGAAGGATGCCAGCAATCAAGATCATAGAATTATAGAATCATGGAATCTTAGAATCATAGAATCACTCATGTTGGAAAAGACCTTAAAGATCATCAAGTCCAACCGCAAGCCTAACCATCCTACCCTAACTCTAACAACCCTCCCCTAAATCATGTCCATGAGCACCACAACCAAACGGATTTTATACACATCCAGAGATGATGGCTCAACTATCTCCCTGGAGAGCATATTCCAGTGCTTAACAACCCTTTCTGTAAAGAATTTTTCCTGAAATCCAACCTAAAGCTCTCCTGGTGTAACTTGAAGCCATTTTCCGTCATCCTGTCACCTGTCACCAGTGAGAAGAGACCAACCCCAGTCTTGCTGCAATCATCTTTCAGGTATTCGAAGAGAACAGTAAGGTCTCCCTCAACCTCTTCTTCCCCAGATTAAACCACCCCAATTCCTTTATTTGTTTGTCACAGAGCATATTCTCCAGGCCCTTCACAAGCCTTGTTGCCCTTCTTTGGACCTGCTCCAGCACCTCAATGTCCTTTCTGTACTGAGATCCCCAAAACTGAGCAGTACTCGAGGCACAGCCTCATTAAAGCCAATTACCAGCAAAGGATTACTTCCCTAGTCACGCTCTCAACCCCATTCCTGATACAAAACAGGATGCCATTGGCCTTCTTGGACACCTGGGTACACTGCTGGCTCATATTCAGCTGACTGTCCATTAGTATACCAAGATCCTTTATTGTCAGGCAGCTTTCCAGCCACTTCTCCCCAAGCCTGTAATATTGCCTGAAGTTGTGACCAAACTGTAGAACCTGACACTTGGCTTTATTGAAACTCATACAGATTACCTTGGCCTATTGAACCAGTCTGTCCAAGTTCCTCTGTAATGCCTTTCTGCCCTCTGGCAGATCAACAATCCCTCCCAACTTGATGTTGTCTGCAAACTTACTGAGTGTGTACTCAATGCTTTCATCAACATCATTGATAAAGGTGTTGAATAGGAGTGGTTCCAGTACCGACCCTTAGGGGACACCACTTGTGACTGGCCATCAACTAGATTTAACTCCACAACTCTTTGGGCCCAAAAGATTTCCTGAGGAAACTGGTCATAGTCTTATGAATAGACATAGGATAGATCAGATGTGATGATCATCTGGATCTGCTATTTCGTCCTATGGAGGAACAGGCTGGGGACGTGGCAATCATTGATATTATGTTTTCTGTATTAATATAGACAGTTCAAGATGTTTAGAGGAGAGAGGAGATAGAGTAGCAGGGTGCAAGCCTTCAGAAGAGATTTTATCTTATTCAGAGATTTATTAGATGGAAGTTTGTAGTGGACAGTTCTCAAAGGCAAAGGAGCTCAGAAAATCAAGCATACCTTTAAGAACGTCTTCAAGTGCAAGTACAGATTCTTCACTGTTGTACTCAGTGAGAAAAGCAGACTTACTGGAAGATGGCTTTTAACACTGATTCCTTCCAGCAGAGATCCAAGGCACAAAGACAGCATACAGGCACTTGAATCAGGGACAGTTTTTGAAGAAGGAGTTTCGAAACACTAGGCTGGCATGTACTGTTTGTGTTACAAAAACTGAAGTCTGACTAGGTTAAAAACATGTGAAAGACATAAAAGGCAACAAAAAGAGCTTCAATATTAGCATGATATTAGAAAGACTGAACAAGAAAAAATGTGATCCTATTGCTGAATTTGGCAGGTGAGGTACTCTGTACCTCCTTTTTCTTCATTTGCTCAATTTTCCCCAGTGAAGTCTCCCAATCTTCATTAATTAGGATCATTCAAGTAAGAGAGTGGTCAGCAGTGGATGAAATCAAGTCAGAGATTGCTTTAGAGAATTTGAAAAGACAGTTCATTATGATGAGTTGTAAAGGAAGTTGTGTCCTTGGCAAGGCAGCTTTTTACCATTTTTGAGAATGTTAAGGAGGAGATACACAATTCCTGCGGGAAGTCAAACATTACATAGAACTGTTATGAAGCTCAGAAAGAACAAATGCAAAAACCACAAACTGGAATCAGCTTCACTTCAATTCCAAGGAAAATTAGAGAGGAAATTCTATTTCTGGACTCAGGAAAGTGAAGTTGATTAGAAATTGACATTGTGGATTTTTCTGGCTAAACTGTCCCCAGTTTATCATTGTCCCCAGTGATAAAACGACTGGACCTTTGGACAAAGATGACATTTACTCTGACTGTTTCCTACAATATTATATTCAAATTAAGAGATCATAGTCTGGATGCAAGAACAAGAACCTGAAAGCACCTGCTGAATGATTAAGCTCTGAGGGACATGGTCTATGTATTGCACTTTTCTGGAAGTCTGTTAACAACTGGCTGTTGCAGGATCTATTCTGAGTCTTGCCCTATTCAAGATTTCTGTGACCTAGAAAAAGATGATGGAGAGTCTGTGTATCAATCTTGATGAAGAGAGCAAAGAGAGAACAGTTAACACATCTGATGTCCAGACTGACTTTTAAGGGACCAGGACGGGAAGGGGAAGGGGAAGGGGAAGGGGAAGGGGAAGGGGAGGGAGAAGGGGAGGGATTGGAGGGGAGGGTTTGGAGGGGAAAGGAGGGAAGGGGAGGGGAGGGGAGGGGAGGGGAGGGGAGGGGAGGGGAGGGGAGGGGAGGGGAGGGGAGGGGAGGGGAGGGGAGGGGAGGGGAGGGGAAGGGAGGGGAAGGGAGGGGAAGGGAGGGGAGGGGAAGGGAGGGGAAGGGAGGGGAGGGGAGGGGATTGAAGGGGATTGAAGGGGATTGAAGGGGATTGAAGGGGAGGAGAGGAGTAGCTGAAAAGGGAGGGAAAGGGGCAAGAGCCTAAGAGCCTAAATGAAAACAGTGATATTTGCTTATGAACTTTCTAGTTGAGAATATATTGTCAATAGAAAAAAAAAAAGTGGAAATTTAGTGCTGAAGTGATTTTTCTTTAACTTAGTGCTCAGGAATGAATATCTAGTGGATTTGTCATATTTATATTTATCTCCCTATCAATAGGAAGTGATAGAACGCATACCTTCCTCAGACAAGCTATATTTTAGAGCCCAAATTTGTATAAAATCTGATTAAACATGCACGGTGTCTGTATGCAGTCTTTTAAGGTACAACATGGCTGACTGGTTCTTCCAAATCTGAGGACATTTTCAAGGCTGTGAGGTCCCAGCTGCTGGTTGACAAAGATAATGACAAATGTTTTTCCCAAATGAGAGCAAGCAGCAGTGAGCAGTTACTATATATGCATTTAATAACCTGACTCAAAGCTTTTAGCATTCCTGTAGGAATTCCTAGGTTGCTTATTAATATGTTCTTGCCTTCTCATTATTTGGAAATAGTATTAGCAGACAGCCAGTGTAAAAGTTGTGCATTTCCTGAGGTCATATTTACAAAAGGTATTTAGGTACCTAAACAAGCAGATAAATATCTAATGCATTATTCATAGCTGCTGTCTTAGGAAACTCAAAGAACAAAGTAGAGAACTTTAGTAGTTAAAGTGTCCAAATAGTTTAGGAGTTAAATCTGAGAGGGAATATAAACACTATAACACTGTGCTTTCTGTTGGCAAATTTCAGGTATTCAAACACAGGGATAAAATTCAGAATTTGTAGGTAAGGAATAGTGCTTTCATCCAACCTAAACAGAGTATGTTTCTTTTCAGAAACACTGCTCAAGCTGTTTTCATGACTAACTCTTCTCTCTAACGTCTCTCATCATTTGCTCTCATTTCCCAGCCTGACTCTTCTTCCATCTATTCCATTTGGCAGTACCTATTTTTATTTGATTATTTAGTGGCCGAGGAGAAAATCAAACCCACTAGTAATAACACAGTTTGTTGCATATCAAAGATATATACCTGTGTCTCATATATATATGATAGATTTGAACATGGATTTTTAGGAAATGTATTTGGACCGAAACATTTAAATCTTGTTTTAATCATTACTTAGTCAGTTTGTGAATGTAAATTAATATATGTGTGGTCAAATATATTTGCTTTTTATTTTATATATATATATATGTATTTATTTATTTATTTACTTATTTTGGCTGTTACTCCTAAAGAGAGAACAAATAATAAGTATATAATTAATACTATCAAATTGAATTTATACAGTAGATATGGGTGTCCTTGGTTCATAATGATTGGCTCGGAAAATAAAAAAAATACTAAAAACAGTAAAGGAAAAGACATAAATATCTCCAAATTGATGATCCACTTCTGTGCTGTTGCTTAAAGTAATTTGTGAAATGGATGTCACTCAGATTAGAGATGGTCTCTTTTCACAGGCCTTTCCCACTTACTTGGGAAATCATCAAAGTTCAGCAAAGATAAGTGCTGAGTTCTATATTTGCAACAGAATAACGATGAAAATAGGTACAGACTGGGTGCTGAGCTGCTAGTGAGCAGCTCTGCAGAAAGGGGCCTGTTGGTGCTGGTGATCAGCAGCTTCAACATGAGCCAGCAGTGTGACTAGCATAGTATTGCCAGCTGGTCAAAAGAAATGACTCTCCCACTATATTTAGTGCTGGTATGGCCCGATGTTAAGTACTGAATGCAGTACTGGGCACTACAATATAAAAAAAAAAGATGTTAAGATACCTGAAAGCATTCAGAGAATGGCATGAAAGATGGTAAAAAGACTAGAAGGCATGTCATATCTGGAGAGACAAAGGATACTCGGTTTGTACAGTTTGGAGAAAAAAAAGTCTTAGAGAAGACTTCTTGCTCTCTACAGCTCAAGGAAAAAAAATGGAGAGAGAAGTGCCAAATTCTTGTCTCTGGCCACTAACAACGTGCAGTAATGGCAGAAAGCTTCACTAGGATATGTTCAGAGTGGATTTTAGGAAAAATGTATTTACTATGAGAGTGGTCAAAGCTCTGGTAGTTGATACTATGTGCTATTACGAAGTATAGATTTAACATCTTTAATAATGTTCTTTATTGTTGAATTAGGCCCGAATTGGTCAGGCAGTTACTAGGCAGTTCTTGAAGATTTCTTCCAAGTGAACTATTCTATACCATTCCATTCCATTCCATTCCATTCCATTCCATTCCATTCCATTCCATTCCATTCCATTCCATTCCATTCCATTCACATGTACTATAAATGTAGAGAATAGACAGCTACATGTCTGTTCATTTTTAATTTTTATTACAGAAGAATAATTAATATGGTGGTGTATTCTGGAAGAAGTTCAACCCTAAATTTATCTAATTTACAGACTGAAAATAAGCAGATTATACCACGATTTAAAAGAATTATTGTTCAACAGAATTCTATTTTTCAATACAGAGTACCATATACTTCAGTTATTATGTCATATGGAAATTGATGTCAAAAATTTGGAGAGACAGAACTTTCAGTAATTTGTTAGAGAAAGGGAGAAAAAAACTTATGATGTTCTTGTATTTGAAATAGTCTCTCTTCCAAGGAACAATGACAACCTTAAGGAATCATTTTTGTTAGGAAATGTGCAATTCAATCACTCTGCTGTGCACACAACAGTAATAAAAGATGGAGGAAATAATTTATTGGAGAAAATAAGTAAATAGCATAAACTAAGTATGGCCATGAGAGGTAGGATATAAAAATGAGTTTATGAGGAACATAGTGGCATGTTTTAGATTGCCTGTGTTTTTAAGTTACTTAGATTGATCTATTCCCACCCCCAAAAAATCAATTTGTTAATTAATAACTTCTTGATCATGCCAATATAAAAGCAATATTGGCAGGGTAATACATCGTATAAAAAGTATGCAAGGATAATTCAACAGATATGTTCTAAATACAGAAAGAGGAACACCAAAACTTGAGAGTAGTTTAAAAAAGTCATGAAGGAAGTTCAGAAAAAAACTGTCTTGGAGAAGAGTGACCTTCACCACCTCACCTACACAAAGATCTTGATTCAGCAAATCATTTAGCTGTGTTCATCTTAAGATAGCAAGAGAAATCTGCAGAGTATATTAATTGCGACATATATCTATATAGAAAATATATTCAGAATATACATATATATATTCAGAAGTATGAAAACAGAGGAATTAGTAATGCAGTAACTAAAGTACAAAGACAGAAGAAGATAATTTGACTATTTGTCAATAGTTTATGGGCTGGTTCGGCCGGTTCTGTGACTAATGGGGCAGGGGGGACCCATGCCCCGAGAAAAAGGAAAGAAAAGGGGAAAGGGTAGGAAGATGGGCTTAAAAACAAACAAACAAACAAACAAACAAAAAACAGTGGTAGGAATCTAAGGAGAAACAAACTAATTGACTAGAAAATATGTCGGAATGCAAGATAACACAACATAATACAATATAATAGGAATGAAGCTAATAAATCAAATAAAATGAGAGCGAGATTGTCCAAAAACTGAAGACCTTACTCCAATGCTGAAGGCAAGATGTCTATCTGGGACAAACTGAAAGGCAAAAGAGAGGAATGTCTTGTGATATGAGAACAGTTTTATCTTTCCTTCTGAATGGAAAATTGAAACAGAACAACACAAATTCCTCTGGGATATGTAGTTTGTAGTTCTTCTTCTCTTTTGAGAACCAGGTACCTGGAATTATTGGCAGTCCACAGAACTGGAGCATTAACTTTTTAACTCCCAGTGCAGTGTATGATGTTACGATGTGGAATACTGATAACAAAAAATCATTAAACCATGACAGCATTAATAGTGCTTTTTATTTTTGTTTATTTATGTCACAAAATTTTTTGACTTATGATTTATATTCAGCTCTCGCGATGTTCTTTAAATTTGTTTTCTACAGAAAGATAGTGATAATCTTTAGTAACTACATTATAAATCAGTACAATTTAAGAGATAAATAGTGCTATTTTTTAATGTCATTTGAGTAAAACAATTTAATTTTTTTATTCTATTCTTACTGTCTTCCACCAAGATATCTTCAATATGTGTCAGCACTTGGTGAGGTATAAGAATAGAATTAAACTAACTATATATGTGGCCTATAATCCTTTCAGTAACAACAACAAAAAATTATATTTTTGAGATCTGCATTTTTAGAACAATGCTCCTGAATTTGGCAAATAGAAATAGAATTTTTATTTACATATTTTGTTTTATATATAATGCAAAAATAAGAATTGTCATCTATCACTGACAATTTAAAATAATAACTTTTTAGAAATAAATGGTGAGGTTTTGGAACAGGCTGCTCAGTGTGGTGGTGTGTTCACAATCCTTGAAAGTTTTCAAAGAGTTGATGTGGCACTGAGAGATATGGCTTAGTGTGGTTGGTGATGATGGACCAGATGACCTTAGAGGTCTAGTCCAAACTTTGTTTTATAAGGAAGAAACTCTCTGTCAAGTATGAGTTGTCTTAATATGGTGCTATGGGCTTACTGCATGTGTGTGCATGCAAATATATGCACATGTGTGCGTGTAAAGTCAGTAGCAAACTAATTTATAATTTCTCACAGATTAGCTGCAGTAAAACAAGTTTATGCATTAATGTTCACTGTGAATTTTAATCTCTAGTACACTAATACATAGAAGCATCTCCCTAAATTAAAAAAACAAACAAACAAACAAACCACCAGGTAGCAGTAACTGCAGAATAGCTATTGTTCTGTGAAGTCACACCCTAGGTTTTAGACCACTAACTTTTCAGGATGGAACATTCTGCCATTATTCCATACGTCCTTCTTATTTCTAAGAACAACTTCAAGAGAGTTATTTTCATAACTCAGTAAGAGACAGTCACATTCATTGAAGTTCCAGAAATGGCAGTGTAAATCAAAAACAAAAACAAACAAGTCACCAGCAACAACAAAAAACAAACAAACAAAAAGCTTTTTGGCTTACTCATGTGAGATTTAGAATTAGTAGCAAGTAAAAAGGCATGTATTTTCATCCCATTATTGAGGCTTTGTAACAGAGCTTTTAAAAATGGTTAGAAATAGGTCTTCCACATTAGGAAAACTGAAATGGGAAATAAAGGGAATGTCACTTGAACATTCCTGAAAGATGCTGCACTGTCACCTGGCCATTAATGCTATCCAGACACATGCTCAATTTTGCTTTATTCCTCCATGAAAAATATATTTTAAGGAGAAAATTCAGATAATTAGTTAGATAGCTAGTTAGTTCTGAAATAAGTATTCATTCAAGCAGGGAATATAATCAGATCAAGAGTCTTGGTTTCAGTGTAAAGACAAAGTGAATTGCTGTAGAATAAATATTAAAATTACCAATGCCTTTAAAAACAGGTGAAATGCATAGTTAATGGAAGACAGAAATTAATTTGGAGCCCTTTTCTATCTCTCTAAGGGTGGTAATTTAGTCTAATGGAAATTTAATAACTCATATTAAACACATTACTAATCTGATGTTTTGCTTACAGTAAATTAGAACTACTGAGATTATAAATCACTTATTTAAAAGGGAAAGAAATCTTGAATTCTATTGGAAACCTCTCATAGCTAGTGAACAGCAGGTATAAAGAAGTCTTGTTGTTTTCAAATGAGTTTCAATCAATTTTTGTTTTCATGTCTTGTACATAAGTAAACACAGTTAATTAAGGCATCTTGCCTCACTGTCTCTGAAATTGCAGCTGTAAAAGCTAGATTACTGCATTTAGTCATAGCCTTGAGCTAGGGCCAGCAGAGTACAGCACTGCTTCAAGAGAGAATTTAGACAATATTTGGGAGGCATCTGTACAAGACAGAGAGCTGTATCTCTTGGACAGGAGATAAACAGTCTTCCCCAGGGGTTTAAAAAGTCCTATATAATTTTAATTCCCTTCTCTTTTTTAATTCAATTTTTATGCTAATAAAGTGCCATGTAACAGATTCATAAGCAAACTGCTCACTGAGAAAATAGGGAAATTAATTCTGCCCACCAATAATAAAATTTTAGGAAAGGCCACAGACTCACATGTGCTCACATGAAAAAACAAAAACATATTCATGGCTTCTAAAGGGATATATATGATATTTGCATATATAAGAATTATCTGTATTGAAAAATACTGAGTTTTTATCCGCAAGTATCATACTTTTCACTTCACATAACTTTGTTTAATAATAAAAAAGCAGTTAAGATAGGCCAGTTGTTCATATAGACAATACTTAAACTTTAATTCACTGCTCAGGGAAACAGATTGTCATCCTGGATGATGAACTCCTGTTTGACAGAAGATCTGATTGAGAGAGTCCCAAGGGAGATGGCTCTGAAAAGTAAAGGAATCCAGGAAATCTGGATTCTCTTTAAGAAATCTTAAAGGAGTAAGAGCAAGCCATCCCAGTGCACTGTAGGGGAGAAAAACAGAATGGCTGACCAGAGAATTTCTTCTGGAATGTAGGAAAAAAAACTTAATTTAGGAACATAAGGGACAGGACACTCAGGAGGAGTATAGAGCTATTGTTAAGCTATATACAGATAATATCGGAAAGACTGAAGTCCAAATGGATCTCAGTCTGGCTAGTGCAATAAAAGACAATTAAAAATACTTTTATATCTATGTCATCAGTGAAAAGAGAGTAAAGGAGAATCAAATCCCTATTTATTGAAAGTGAGGGGAAATGTACTGATGAAAAACGAAGATAAAGCTGAGGAATGTCATACCCTTTTTGCCTCAGTCTTTATTAGTAAGATCAATTATTTTTAGTGTACTCTGCAACTTGAGCTGGAAAATGGTGATATGAAGTGAAATGAAGACATAATAATCTGATGGAAACCAAAAGTGATTATCATAGGTTCATACGTCCAGACAGGATTAATGCAGGGGTACCTAAAGAGCAGGTGAAAGTACTCATCAAACTACTTTCAGTAATTTGCCAGCAGTTCTGGGTAACTGGGGAAGATGCAGTTGACCAGAATTTAACTGTGACTCCAATTTTTACAGTTTTGTCTAATTTTGCTGAAGCCTACACTGTAATTATGTAACTTATTTCAGGTACTCAGATAGTACAAACTTTGGGTCATACTTATCTTTTTTTTTGGGTCACACTTTTTATTTTATTTGCTTACTTTATATCGTCATTCTGCAGGACGCATGTAATTTGATGCCATGGATAACTTCACAGAATGAGTGCTGGACTAATATATTCTTGACACCAGAATACAAAATTCAGATGTATTTCACTCTCTGTGAATTGATGACACTGAAGATACAATTCTTAAAGTGTAGATATCAGTGTCAGGATAGAAAAAAGAATAATTCAGAAAAGATTCATGAATGGGACACCCCCATACTAGCAATTACTTTTTCAGGCTTAAAAGTATAAACTGAAAATATTTTTCAGTAGCATTTTTGATTATATTTGAAGTGTGAGCTTTTGCAGTGCATCTATGCAAGAGGATTCTTAGGGCTAGAGCTTCTCTAAAACAGCTTATCTTCTTATAATTCTTACCTAAAGCTTCTTTAAGGATGATGAATTATAGCATGACAAAGCAATATACAGATATTAAAAAAAAAAAAAAAAGGGTTTATCATCCATTGGAAAAATAATTGTTTGAATTGGCCATCACTGAGTTCTTTCATTTACAACATAACAGGATTTGGGAGCACCCTGCTAAGAAGAATAGTTTTAGATATCCCCATTATTTGCTGATGGACGTCACGCTTGCTCCAGCTGTCAGGAACACAGCTGTTCTGTTTCCCTTTGAGTGATCAGTGGTGCTGATGCCCTTCAGCTAACATGTTCTTTGATAAGGTCCAGTGGAGAGCTGCAAAACAACTGAACATTTGGCTTCTTACAGAAAAATGGAAAAACAAATTTTGCAACAAATTGCATTTTCACTGCTGCCTGATATCATCTGATTAAAGTTGTCTGAATTGGTTCTAGTACAGTAACTTGGAAGGAACCACAATAGAATATTTTTTCTTATGATTTTTAAAGCAATTTCAGGGAAATGTTTCTGTCTATTAGAGAAGATGGTATCTTATTATTCTGTGCAACTTATTAAAACTGCCTAAAATAAAAGAATAAGAGCCCAAAGGCCATAGTTTGTAACTTCATTTTGAAACATATGTAGTCTGGATACGATTGCATCAGCAGAGAGGAAAATAGCGAAACATCCCTGTTTCTCTTTCTGTGCTCGTCCCCTTAGTTATATAAAATCTTTTGTTTATTTTCTTCTGTCTTCCACATGCCTTATCACATGTGCCAGGAGGAAGCTGGGATCTCTGTTTCTTGTACTGGGTAAGGAGATTGAAAGGATATAAAATGTAAGTGTTTGGCTTCATAGCTGATGCCACTATCACAGTTTGTGTGTGTGTTGTTTTCTTTGACAGTGGGACTGCCTACATCGATAGGGCTTGCAGTTACTATGGGTTCCTTCCTTCCTTCCTTCCTTCCTTCCTTCCTTCCTTCCTTCCTTCCTTCCTTCCTTCCTTCCTTCCTTCCTTCCTTCCTTCCTTCCTTCCTTCCTTCCTTCCTTCCTTCCTTCCTTCCTTCCTTCCTTCCTTTCCTTCCTTTCCTTCCTTTCCTTCCTTTCCTTCCTTTCCTTCCTTTCCTTCCTTTCCTTCCTTTCCTTCCTTTCCTTCCTTTCCTTCCCTTCCTTCCCTTCCTTCCCTTCCTTCCCTTCCTTCCCTTCCTTCCCTTCCTTCCCTTCCCTTCCTTCCCTTCCTTCCCTTCCTTCCCTTCCTTCCTTTCCTTCCTTCCCTCTTTCCCCTTTCTGTTCATCTCCCCTTCCCCTTCCCCTCCCCTTTCCCTCCCCTTTCCTTTTCCCCCTTCCTTCCCTTTTCAGCTACCCCTCCCCTCCCCTCCCCTCCCCTCCCCTTCCCTCCCCTCCCCTCCCCTCCCCTTCCCTCCCCTCCCCTCCCCTCCCTTTCCCTTCCCTTCCCTCCCCTCCCTTTCCCTTCCCTTCCCTTCCCTTCCCTTCCCTTCCCTTCCCTTCCCTTCCCTTCCCTTCCCTTCCCTTCCCTTCCCTTCCCTTCCCTTCCCTTCCCTTCCCTTCCCTTCCCTTCCCTTCCCTTCCCTTCCCTTCCCTTCCCTTCCCTTCCCTTCCCTTCCCTTCCCTTCCCTTCCCTTCCCTTCCCTTCCCTTCCCTTCCCTTCCCTTCCCTTCCCTTCCCTTCCCTTCCCTTCCCTTCCCTCCCTTTCTTCACTTCTTCTTCCTTTCCTTCCTTCTTTCCTATTTCCCTCTCTTATATTTAAGACTACAGTATGACCTACATTAATAAATGCAAATGGAAATGATGAGGAGTGAAAAATAAAAGGCAGTGGGATAGAAGACTATGCCAAGGCAAATAGAAGGATAATATTCAGAAAACCAAATGTTCTAGAAAGGCAAGATATGGCTTTCAGTTTTCTGAAGACTGTTTTAAGATTCCTCTGCTCCAGTGTACTATAGGCATATTATCTCTTGCTTGTTACTTGAACTCTTATGCGGTTTTCTCAAACTGGTAAAGTAGTACATGATAGAATCACATTTGAATGAATATCAGCTCCTGAAATGAACTTATCTCCTAGGAAAAGCTTTACGCTTTCTCATTCTCCTCCTCTCATGCAGAGAGAGTCATGCAGCATGCATAGTAGTACGTTAGCAAGAGAGAGAATATTTTAATTATATTCTGCTGAGGAAAATGAAGATAATATCCCAGGTCTGAACTTTCCAGTCTCCTATGGAAATCATAGAATCATACAATGATACAGTTTACAAGAGACCTCTGCTGATCATTTAAAAGAATATGCAGGTCCAACCTACAACAGGTTACTCAGGATGGTTGTTAAAATAAATTCTGAACATCTATAGAGAAGGAAATTTACATTGTATCTGGCAGAGCTCTTCCAGTACCTGGTTAATGTGATCAAGTGTTTGAGCAGTGTTTGTAATGAAGAAAAGTGGACAAACTACAACAGCGAACATCTAGTTAGAGTTTTCATTATTCAGCTTGTTCACTGATTCTTCTCTTTTTGCATCTCAGAATTTATCTCTAAATTCATTATATCCTCTCATTAGGGACAAAATGTTCCCGACTGAGCCTCCTCTACTTGAAGCTGAATAAATCTCCATGGATTTTATTCATAATCTTTCTGTGGATAGAGGTGAGGATGACTGAACCCTAGATTCTGGCATTTTAGAAAATGTAATTTTTCTGTTACCTCCTTCAAGGATATAATTGCAATTGGGAATTGCAAACATATGCTGAGATTCCGCAGAAACTATGCAGTCTCCTCTCAAATTACTACCTGGCTTGGCGCCTTCACTAAAGATATGGCGAACATGATTAAAAATGTTTCTTTTCTTTTCCTAACAGACATGATAATGAGTAAATCTGAGTCATATCTTGAAATATTCTTTGCAAGTGATACATTTATAAAATGAAATCCTTACAGTTTCTGCAAAGTCAGAAACTCTCTGTTTTCTGTTAGATTTTTTATATTTGATTCTGCATGAGAGTGCTGTAAAGCCCCAGTTCAATTTTAGAATTAAAATACTTTATATTGAAATTAATTTTCTTTTTATCCATGGAAGATGGATGGGTACAACAGGTGGAGGACCCAGTGTAGATGACTGTGGTCAATAAATGATTTCTCCCTCACTATAGTGAACTGCATCAATGCCTCCCAAGCATATAAAGATCAGTTCTACATATAAACTGAAATACAGACTATTGTCTCAAATGGTAGACTAGAAATTTTGGCAGATATGAAGTTACAGCAGTATTGTTAAGCTGGAAGCAAATTAATTGTTACATAAAATATATATTTCTTATAGATCTTTTCTTTAAATAACTGTAAGCATAACCAATCTTCTCACTGGTGACAGCAAAAGAAATCTGTTCTCTATCTATCTACCTTTCCTCTATGTAAATATCACATTAAGTATTTATGGAATTTACCTTTTGAGAATGAGATGTCAAAGGAAACAGACAAGATGAAAACTCTTAATTTCCAAAAGAAACCATGATTTAGCTGTTAAAGCTAAAGAGTGTTAAACAGTTAAATAATAAAAAGGAACAGAATAAAACAAACAACAATAACAACAGCAACAACAGATCATTTTCTAGAGGTATGAAAATTGAAAGTGCAGGTAGACTCTTTTCCACCTAGCAAACATCTCTAGAGTTTAATTTTTAGCCTGTATACACAATTCATTTCAGAGAGCTCCCTTCACATTTACATCTGTTTCCTTCATGAATATTTCACAAATAGAAATATGCAAGTTAACAACACCATAGCAATCACCAAGGTAAAAGAAATAGTATCAGATTATATAGATCACGGGATTAATGAGATCTCCTTCATTCAGCTGTGTTTAACTGTTATCCATACAAGTATTCTGCAAATTTTAGCCATGGGGTCTCAGAAATCTCTTTAGCCTGCAGAACAAAGTTTTTTGTTTGTTTGTTCGTTTGCTTGTTTATTTGTTTCAAAAGCATGGCTTTTTTTTTTTTCCTACAGAGTTGGTACATTAATAAGCTAGAGGATCAAGGTAAAAATGGTGTTTCATATCAGCAACATCCAGTTTGACAGTGAGTCTTGAAAAAGTCACAATGCTGAGAACACAGAGGATCAAATCTTCTAGAGATGTGGAGAATTTAGTCTTCTGTGCACTAGGACAACATGTGCTAGGACAATGAACACCATGAACAACTTAACTTGTCTGTCCTATCCACAGAGCAGTGATCTATGTCAGAGAGATCTGGAATTATTTTCTCATATGAGACAGGGAGACTCCCTGTATAAATTCTTCTAGTGTCTCTGATATAATATCTTTACCTGCATTTAAATCGTGTTGTCTACCTGACTAACTACCTTATTGTTGGTTTGGTTGTGTTGTTGGTCATCTGTCTGATTTTTGCTTAAACTGACAGAAGATCCAAAACACAATAAAGGTCACATAACATATTATGAAGGTTAACAAACATATCTAATCTTAGATAAATTTATAGACAGTGTATCCCTAGTAATAATTAATCTATAAAGATGAATAGTAGATATTCGCTATAGTTATACAGTCACATACACATCATAGGAAGCAGTACAGAGTGTCTAATATTTCCAAGTGAAAACACCTCATGGCAAACACTCTCCACAAGGATATCTTATTTCTATTACAAAGAGTCATTATCACAGGAAATTCTTTTGTACAGTCAGTTGATGACTTTGGCAACTTTAGCGTGTTAGACAGAATTTTCATCAAGCCGGTCTGGTTTATGAAAGATCATTCTATTCCCTCATGGTATTCACAAATCAATACGAATGTTCCCTATGTCCAAGCAATATGACTACTGTTGACTAAACTCTGTACTCTAAATTCTGATAAAACAGATCTTCCCAGAAATTATTTTATTGCAATTCTTTATATTTTTTAAGGAAAGAGGAATAAGGTCTCAATTTTTCATTCATACTAGGCTCTGTCAGGTACTCTATATCCTGTTGTTATTCAACTCCACTGAGTAAAAGTCAGGTGTAATCTTCTCCTCCAGTTTCCACAGAACATCACTGCTAATGCTAATCATATGTACACTGTTTAATTATAAGGGCTTTTTGAACAAAAGAGAGATTATAAACTCTGGTCTCTCTGGTGTGGAGTTTGGATGAGCAGTTTTGTAAATTACTTGCTCTTAGCCACCTTACTTTTGTTCTCTAGAAGTCAATTTTCCTAAAAATTGGCTTTATGTCTGCACAACTGAAAGTAATGTATCATATTAACATTAGCCTTTTAATACAATGAAAACTAATTAGAAATACAGCAAATACATGCTAATCCAGATAGCAACTTCTCATTAACAGGGTAAGATACTTCCATTATTTGTGCTCTTGCCTTCATTTCAGAAATTTATTCTAGTCCAGGTAGAAGCACTATGATTTACGCCACCTTTCCTTGACCAGATGAGGAATGAAAGCAGGAGTAATGCATCAAAGGGTCTCCTCTCTTCGTTCTCACAGTAAGTTGTAATTGCTTCACAACATGATGAAAATTTGTACTAAACTTTTTAGTTACAGCAACATTACTCTCAGTAGACTGCAGTGCTCTTGGTCTGTAAAACGAGAGCTTTGCTAGGTCAGAAAAGACCATTAAGGGAAAGGGGTCTTGATTACAGAGCCACTTAGTATTATAAGTCCTCTGGGACTCTATTATTCCTTTCACTATATGAAGGAGCACAAAGGGCCAAAGTTATGCTAAACTGTTCCAGCAATTTAATTCTACCAGTGGTAGTGTAGTAGAAGTTCTAAGTGTTTGACAGAAACAAAGAAATATCAAACACGGGAAATGCTGATAACAGTGGGAAAAGACAGAATGCTGCCAGAGGGAAAGAAAACTATGGCTGATCCTCTGGCATTTGCAGAACTGTACAGACTATTTAGGAAAAGATGTAGCAGATTATGGTAGGTGAGTTTTCTAGGTAGTCATTCAGCTTCATATGAATTTCAAAACAGTCAGCAATGGTGGCATTAAGTTTCAAGGAAAGGAATTCCAGATAAATTATTAATAATTGAGGTTGCTTTTTAGTAGATATTCTACACAGTTAACTATAGGATCACCAAGGGACAACGTGAAACACAGACGCTGCCTGACACCAGCTGCAAAAATACCCATCCTGCCCCATTCATATGCTGCTACTAAAGAAGAGTTTACAGAGATTTACAAAAAAAAAAAAAAAAAAAAAAAACAATGAAGAACACTGAAACAGAGGTATCTCATTGCTGAATCCTGCCTTAAGTCCTTAAGTAGTCATCTCCTGGTCATGTAAGTGAAAGGGACAATCTAGGTATAAGTGTCTTGATATGCTATTAATGAACTAATTAAAGGGTAAGATAAGCTGAGCAGGAGGTGGAGCTGTTTTGAAGATTTTCATCTGGTTTCCAAGGAAACCATTTTTCAGTTATTTGCCTGTTCAGCACATCTGGTTCATTTGGACTCTGGCATTTTGAGATTGATGAATGTGTTGTGGGAAAAATGAATGAGAAAATAAAGAATAAATGGGATGGCAGCAACATAAAATTCTTTATGAATACACAGCTATGTCTCCCTTCTCATCTTTCTTCCCTTCTTAATTTTCAAAATAAAAAATTCTGGATAATATTTTCTCTATATTTTGTCATGCCTTAGAAAGTCAAAGCCCAATTCCCCAATTAAATTAATCAGAGTAGATGCAGATAGCCAGTGTCTCTGCATATTAGTATTCCTGACACAAATAATGATCACTGATTCAAGTGTCTACTTCAGAAAAAGAACAAAAAGACAAAGGAAAATGGAAATTTGAATTAAAAATAAATAAACAAAAATAATATATTTATAAGTTTGCAGACAACATTCTCAAAACAAAAACAGAAACAAAAACAAAAACAAAAACAACATTTTGATCATCTATACATAAACTAATAAGATAAAACAAGACTATTATTTCATCAGATAGTCTAATATAAGAACAACACTTTTAAGTAAAGTTTGCATGACAAAAATTTGGAAGAATCTGCTCTTGTTATTGTCAGTGTCAACTTAATTTGCTTAATGCAAATCTCACTGAATTCAGTGGGAATTTTGTATGATTCTGCAACAACTTTTAGGTTAACTCTCTTGTTTCATAGAATAGTATTGAATGACTTTTTAATGCATCTCATTGTGTGTACAGAACACAGCCAAAGGTACAAAAGAAACAGAGCTTGTGACTATTTCCCTATTATGGAAACCAATAAAATAGTTAAATACAATGGAAAGCTCCTGAAACAGAGAAGGACTCTTGGGAAATGCAGAGATCGGGAGCTGTTTTTGACAGAGTGATCACCAAATGGTAGAGTTCTCAATTCCTGATGAAGTTATAAGAGGGGCCAGCAAAACTGCATCCTTGGATTTTGTGAGGGCAGACTTTGAACTCTTCAGGACTCTGGTAGGGAAGGTCCCTTGTGATACAGTTCTGAAGGATAAAGGGATTCAGGAAGGCAGGTCACCCCTCAAGAAGGAAGTATTAAAGGCCATGAGAATCCTTCTTTTTTTTTTGGCTCAAAGCTTGTTTCCTGAGGTATTTTTTGTGATAAGACTCTGATTGATTTCCTGAGGAGGCAAGTGATGGGTGCTACCCTGTGACAATATCACTCTGGGGACATTTGAAAGCTCCTTCCTCCACAGCTGCTTGCCTCTGGAAGAGAGTGCTCAGGAGTGCTTACTTGCGGAAGATCTGGCCTGTAACTAAATAGCTCCAGCTTGGTATGGAAAAATTGAGGAATGATAGCATTATGTCCTGTGAAAAGCATGCAGGTGGCATTCCTGCTCCCTCTTATCTGCTGACAAGGCCCGGAAGATGGGAACAAAGGACTTTCTGCTGAGATCCCAGAGCCAGAAGCTGCTACTCCAAGAAGAGCTGACTCAACCACTTTAGATTTGAGCTGTCTCTCCAAAGAGAGCTGACTTGACCACTTTGGACTTATTATAAATAAGTTTGTACTACCATTGAAAAGTCGTCGTTGACAATGGAACAATGCCCAATAATCACCACTACTGAATACTGAGCTACAAACCATGCTGGATCCATTGTGGTGACTATCTCCCTCTTGCTTCCTATAAAGACCCCTTGCTTCTTCTTTCCTATCTTTTCTATCACCCTCCTTCCCTTCCCATTACTTTAATTAATAATAGTGTCCGTCCTCCCCTTCCCCATTTCTCTGATTAAGATTTGTAATAAACTGGTCGTTCCAACATTTGAACTTATCTATCTTAATCTCATGCTGGGTATACAGATACTAAAAGCACCTCCTCTTCCTCCTATAAATTGGAGCGAGACAAAGGCCCAAGAGCAGGATATCCCCCTATGCCATAGGATGAGCCAGCAGGGAAGAAGACCAGCATGGATGAACAAGGAACATTTTCAGAAGCTCCAGGAGGAAAAGGAAATTTACCTTATGTGGAAGAAGTGAAAGTCTACGTAGGGAGAGTACAAAGAACATCTCTGTTAGGATATGCAGTGAGAAAATCAGAAATGCAAAAGCCCTGCTTGAACTCAACTTGCCTGTTGTAGTAAAACTCCATCTGGACTGTCACAAGTTCATGGGGCTGGATGAGATCTAACCAGTGGTGAGGGAGTTGGCAGAGGTGATTACCAAGCCACTTTCCAACATCTAACAATGTTCCTGGTCAATTGGAAAGGTCTCAGAGGATCAGAGGCTTGCCACTGTGGCTCCTGTCTACAAGAATGGTTGTAAGGAGAACCCAAGGAAGTACAGGCCCATCAACCTGACTTTGGTGCTGGAGAAGGTTATGGAACAGATCACCTTGAGTGAGATGACATCACATGTGCAGGACAGCTGAAGGATCAGGCTCAGCCAGCATGAGTTCATGAAAGTCAGGTCCTGCTTTACCAACCTAATCTCCTTCTATGATCTAGTGACCCACCTAGACTTCAGTGTAGAATTTGATATTGTCTCCCACAGTATTCTCCTGGAGAAGGTGGCAGCCCACAGCTTGGACAAGTACACTCTTTGTTGGCTAAAGAACTGTCTGGAGAGCCAGGCCCAGACAGAGCTGGTGAATGAAGTTAAATCCAGTTGTTGATCAGCCGTGGGTGCAGTTCTTCAGGGATTGGTACTGGGCCTGTTCTGTTCAATATCTTTATTGTTGATCTGGATAAGAGAATTGAGTACATTCTCAGTAAGTTTGCAGATGACACCAAGCTGAGAGGAAATGTCAATCTGTCTGGGTGCAGGAAGAACCTACAGAGGGATCTGGACAAGCTGCATGGCTGGGCTGCAGCCACTGGGATGAAGTTCAACAAGACCAAGTGTCAGGTCTTGCACTTTGACCACAAGAACCCCAGGCAACCTCACAAGCTTGGGGCAGAGTGGTTGCAACACTGTGTTGAAGAAATATACCTCTTGAGATTGGTTGATGCTTGTATGAACATGAACGTGCCCCAGTGGTCAAGAAGGCCAATGGAATCCTGGCTATCAAAAATAGTGTTGCCAGCAGGAGCAGGGAAGTGATCACCCCTCTGTATGCAGCTCTGGTGAGATGACACCTTGAGTACTGTGCTAAATGCTGGGACACTAATACAAGAACGTAACAAGGCCCTGGAGTGTGTTCAGAGAAGAGCAACAAAGCTCATGAGAGGACTGGGGGCAAGTCTTATGAGGAGTGGCTGAGGGAACTGGGATTGTTTAGTCTGGAGAAGATGAGGCTCAGGGGAGGCCTTATATTTCTGTACAACTGTCTGAAAGGAAGTTGTGAGTCAGGCCATAGGAGTTGGCCTCCTCTCCCATGTAATTAGTGATGAAATTTGAGGGAATGGCCTCAGGTTGCACCAGAAAAGACTCAGGTTGGATGTTAGAAAAGACCTCATATCTGAAAGAGTGATCAAGCTCTGGAACAGGCTGTCCTGGAAGGTGGTGAAGCCACCATCTCTGGGGCTGTTCAAGAAACATTTAGATGGTGTACTGAGAGACATGGTTTACTGGAAAATATTCATGGTAGGTTGGATGGTTGGACTGGATGAGCTTAGAAGTCTTTTCCAACCCTGATGATTCTGTTATTCTCTGATACTGTGTTTCTGTGATTTTCTGGTCTAGTCCCAACCCCCTTTTATAGGCAGGGACGCCTCCTGCTAGACTAGGTCATGCAAAATCCCATCAAGCTTGGCCTTGTATTTCTCCAGGTAGGGGACATCCACAACATCAGTGGATGACGTGTTCCAGTATCTCACCACCCTCACAGTAAAGAATTTCTTCCTGATATCTAATCTAAATCTACCCTTCTCCAGTTTAAAGCCATTTATCCTCATCCTGTCGCTACATGCCTTTATAAAAAGTCCCTCCCCAGATTTCCTGTGGCTCCCTTGTCAGGTACTGGAAGGACACCACAATGTTCCCTCAAAACCTTTTCTTCTCTAGGTTAATGCCTTTTCTTCTCTAGGTTAACAAGCCCCAGTTCTCTCAGCCTTTCCTCACAGGGGAGGTGCTCCATCCCTCTGATCATCTTCATTGCCTTCCTTTGAACCCACCCCAGCATGTTGATGTCCTTCTTGTCTTGAGGGCCCCAGAACAGGACACAGTATGCCAGGCAGGGTTTCGTGAGAGCAGAGTAGAGGGGCAGAATCACCTCTGTCAACCTGGTCATGCTGATCATGCTTCTCTTGATGCAACCCAGGATATGGTTGGCCATTTGGGCTGTAAACACACATTGCCAGCTCACATTGAGTCTTTCATCAACTGGCACTCCCAAATCCTTCTTCTTAGGGCTACTTTCAAGCCATTCTTTGCCCAACCTGTATTGCAAGATTGAAGGAAAGCTCCCTTTTACAGACTGAGAGAAGTTAAGGTATAAGATGCAAAAGGAAGGATGTAATGATCACTGTTCAGGATGAAGAAAACCCACATATTACATTCCCCAAATGTTTGTAATGGCTTTGATGAATGTCTTCTAGTGACTTCTGAGTTTCTGTGATCATTGGAGCACAGCTTTCTTGAGTAGCCAAATGCCATGCTTCTTTTGAGAAAATCCTTGAGGAGCTAAAAACACTGAGTCCATGAGCAAAAAGATGACAGACTTCACTGTAGGTATATTTAAGTTTCCATGGGATAAATAATCAAAACTGTGCTTGCAGGATTCTGAGTTTGGAATGGCAATTGTACCTTGGAATTACCACTAATTATGCCCTGAAATCGTTAGTTCGCTACAATTATATCGTCAATAGCTAGGAAGATGCCCATGGAGATCAGAATGTGTAGAAAGGAATGGGTAAATTGTCATTCTGATGTTATACAACTAAAGTTATGTGGTTCTCTTTTTTGCATCATCACAAAGATAAAGTTAAATGAAAAAAAAAAAGATTGAAAAAAAAGGATACAGGACATAAAATGACAGAGGGATGACAGAAGGAACAGAGCTAAATAGGGAGAAATTGAAAAGACTGCAGTTTTTCCAGGGGAAGGGAAAGGCACCGACAATACATGACTAAGATTAGAAAAGTCAAGTAAAGCATAAGGTAAAGACAGGACAGTTATTTGACAAATATTAGAATTAGTGGGCAAGAGAAGAAAGATACCAGTGGAGGAGATCAATTTAAACAGATTATTTACTGTTTTACATGATCAGTAAAAACCTTCAGTATTTGTTGCCACAGAAAGTTATTAAGGTAAACACCATCAGAAGTTTCATACATGGAAGAGAAAGATTTATGGCAATTTAATAAACGGTAGGATAATAGAATGGACTGTGTTGGAAGGTACATAAAAATCATCAGGTTCCAACACCCCTGGACTCCATCTAACCCAGTGTGACAATGCATTCTATGCCTCTCTCCACTCAGCCTGGTTCTTATAAGGAAAGCTTAGTGCATTAAATGAGATGCAAAAGACCTTGTCCTTTGTACTAATACAATCAAGGTTTCACCACCTGTCTTGCTCCAATTTATAGGAGGGAGATGAGGTTCTTTTAATATCTGTATACGCAGCATGAGATTAAGAAACAACGGCTCAAATGTTGGTCCAACCAGTTTATTATAAATCCTAATTAGGGAGATGGGGAAGGGAAGGAGAGCGATAGAAAAGGCAGGAAAGAAGCAAGAACTGCCTAAAGTGGTGATAGTCACCACCAGGATCCAGCAGCATCTCGTCGCACGCCATTTCGAAGGTCCGAGGCAAAAGCAGCAGGGGGAAGAGCAGCAGCATGGCTGGCCTTGGGCAGCAAGCAGGTAGCAGGAAGAAGTTGCAGAGCCAGCCTGGGAGGAAGCAGCAGGACTCAGGTAGCAGGCCCAGAATAATCTCTTGCACCACCAGTACTCAGGCACTTGGTACAGTCACCTGATTCAACAGAGCCAATTCTAACTTGTATGACTATGCAACTGTTTTACATAATAAGTAAAAAGCAGCTTAAGAACCCATTTGAGAGTTCTTGCAAGCAGCTGGAGCGCACCCTTGAGTAGGGACACAGCTCAAGGTTACTTAATGTCTGCGCAGAGATTCTCTTGGGATGTGGTTACACTTTGTCAACAGATCCTCAGTAAGCGATTTTTTGTTTTTAAGGTATATCAGTTTACCTGAGATTTGATCTTGGATTCATGGCTTAGCAAGGACCTGCTGTGCAAACCGAGAGCAAAGAAAGGTACATACACACTTCAGAAACAACTGCGTGTCACCTGGGAAGAACACATGGATGCTGTCCAGACTTGCAGATTTGGAATCAGGCACTGGCAGAAAAGAACTTGACAAGGGATGTTAAAAACAATAAGAAGACATTCTACAGGTACATTGTCCAGAAAAGACAGGCCAAAGTGAGTGTACCTCCTTTGGTAAATGTAAAAGGAGAACTGGCTTCAGCACACGTGGAGAAAGCTGAGGTACTGAATGAGTTCTTTGCCTCAATCTTCACTGGCAGCCAGGATTCTAGTACTTCTCACATCCTTGAACCCTGCATCTCTAAACATCTAGGTGGAGACTGGTGGAGTAAATCTCCCCCTATTATAAGGGCAGAGCAAGTCCAAGACTCATGAGACTGAATGCATACAAGTCCATAGGGCCGGATGCATCCTCAGGTTCAAGCTGCTCTCCATCATGTCTGAAAAGTCGTGGCTGTCAGGTGAGGTTCCTCTTATTTTCCAAATAACAGAAGATTTGAACATATTTCCCAACATTCTATCTAAGTGAAGTACAATAAATGCTAAAGGAAGCATTTTAGGAATTAAAAAACAAACAAACAAGCAAACAAACAAAAAAAAACCTAATGGTAAAGCTAAAACCATATTTCCACAGAAATCTTATTGGTAGTTAAATATAACTTACTTAAGAGCAAAATGATAACTAGTGTGTTTGCCCAAACAACTTATTTAATGAATAGCATTTGAATAGCTGTCATTTAGATATTGGGATTTTAAGTACATTTTAACATGCAGTATTGTAGTATTGACACAATATTAGGTTAACCTTTGGAGAACTTGATTTTTTGAAAATAAAAAAATAAAAATCTTTCAGAAGGAAAAAAAAATAGCTTGGAGTTGTAGAATAATGCAAAGCTGTTATCAAAAGGGGTTTTTTTTGTTTGTTTTTTACTTCGGATTTCATATCTTCAACTCACAATGACAGAAAGCAGAAAGTTTTGGAATTTAGATGTAGAATACATAGTTCTCATTTCAAACTAAAAGTTTGGTTACGGATGAATGTGATTTGCTGGTATGCACTGTCACATTTGTTCACTTTTGATATTTTTATTCCTTTAAAATCTGTGTTTTAGGATTGTGTTTGAAAATGGCATACAGGTGAGAATTCACAAATGTGTTACAAAATCTTCAGTGAAGGTGAAAAAATACATGCTTCCTATGCAATGATACTTGTTCGTAAGGTTCTTATTACAGAAATAAATAAATAATCTAACTGTAACTAGTTTCACAAGTGATATGCATGCTCATTAATGGATGCACAATTTTCCTTCACTTAGTAATCTGTTGGTTTTTTTTTGTTTGTTTGTTTGTTTGTTTTTCTAAATGAAAGGGCCTAAGAAACAGGGAGAATGGAAATATTCTGAAGGAGTAATTGCCATCCACTCACAATGCAAGGACGCATTCTCTAATATAGCATGTTTCACTGTTCTCTGTATTACAGATATGGTTATTTTTCTTCACTTTCAGCCAGAGAATTCTAAAGCAAACTGTATTTTCTTTAAGTTACTAAAATATCGAAGTTAAATAAGTTATAAGATATGTAGTCTATCATCATTCTCCATGAACATATTAGCTCCTATCCTTTCTTTCTCTCATTGGTAAAGAAGCTAGATTTCTTAAGTCTCTGCCACAGCAGTGATCATTTGTCTATGCCTGAGTTATATGTAGTAAGCACAAAGGAGAAAATGTTAACCATTTTTCTTTTCCAAATTGTACCTATGACAGAGAATCATACAGCTAAAAGCACTCCTTAATACTGGTTGTTTTTTTTAATTTCTTACATTATATGCTCAACAAATCTCCTTGCACATGCTCTGGACTCTGTTCTGTAGCTTCTGTATGGACAACAGTAAAATCCTTCCAAGGATTTGTACACTGTTTTCTCATAAATTTTCTGTATTTCAAGAAAGCACAGATAGGTTACTTCACAGGGAAGGAATTAAAATCTAGATGAGATTTGAATTTGGGAAGTCTTCACTGTAAGATAAATTAGATTCATTTTAAAAGAAAAAAAAGAAAAAAAAAAGTAAATGAAGGAAATAAAATAATGAGATTTTTAGTTTTTCATAATACCTAATGCTCCTGGAAAGCAGCCTAAGAAAATCCTTTATCACTCAACTAAAAACAGGGCACTTTGTTCAAATATATGACCAAATAACCTCTCTCCAAATCCTTCAAACAAATTCCTCCTTTATAGAATTACATGTTCCTACACAGATAATTGCAAAGCAAAATAAAAAATATGTCAAAGAGATCCTACAGTGTTTTTTTGTTTTTGTTTTTGTTTTTTTTTTTTATTTACAGCACTTTTATTTCTGCTGCTAGCTATCCATTAATCACAGAAAATTTAGAGAGCATTGTCTGTAGCATACCTTCTTTCACAAAGCCAGTATTCCAAAGCTATGATGTAAAGGTAGAAATTCATACCTGTAGGTCCAACTACACAGGCAAATAAACACAGCTAGAATCAAAATGTTGGCAGTGACACTGTTGCATGAACATAGACAACTGACAGCAGCAAACATTAGCACATTTACGTAAAACTGATTTAGTTGAACATTCACTTCTACTTTTTTAAGTTTTCAGGATCAAGATAGAATTATTTGAATTGTACATGATTTACAGTTGGCATCAGTTACTGTCATTAATTGGTACTGATTATTTTGTTGTGCTGTGAATAGCTTTATTTTTTCCTTTATCAATACTTGCTGCTAAATGCGAATGTGGTGTCCACTGATTTCCCATATAAGATTTCCTTACATCAATTATGTTGTCAGCAGCACAAAATTTGCTAGAAGTACAGACGGGTGAAATATCCACCCATAGACAAGTGCAAAGAGAAATATATACAGATATGCAAGAGTAAGGATTTTTAACTAACAGACATCTAGAAAGAAAAAGAATAAGCTTTCTATAGCCTATTCATTGTGAGGTATCACAATGCTTATCATAAGAAATCACTAATATTAAATGACTAGATGCCAGAATTGAATTCTAGATTTTAATGATACAAAATATTTTCTATCATTTCAAGTGTACATTCACTATATTTTACATATGGTAATTTAGGCTACTTTTCCATGTCACTTAGAAGGAAATTGTGGATACTAGAAGTGTCAGTGTACCCAATTGGGAAAAAAATATTAAGAACTATTTAATTATGGTAAGAATTATTTAGTTATACAGAATATTTCCTCAAATTCCACAGACAGTTACCATAGAATATGAAATGTAAGCACCAAACTGACTATTTTTTCCTTAAGAAGAACATTTTATTTTTGGCTCAGAGGCTCACTAAAACTAAATGTGATATCAGGCAAGAAGTCACTCTCAAGTCATATTGCTCTTGTCTTCCTCAGGAACTGCATATTTATTGATGTGCTTCAAGGAACTGTTCTGTCATTCTGTTAATATTGCTGGAAAAGAGGCAAATGTTGAGATGAAATGAACACAAGGCAAATAAATAAGGGAGAGATGAAATAATAAAGAGATGAAATAATAATTAAAAAAAAAAAAACTATGCAGGCTTAAGACTTCCAGGTAAACAAAATTCCTATAAACATTACAATTCCTGACAGCTGCATGAACAAGAATCTACAATGACAGTAGCTAATACTATACAACACTGAACCATGCAATTTACATCTTAGAGAAATTAAACATAGTACAATGGTTTTGCTTCCAGGCAACTATACTATTAAATTTACTGCAGCAGATTATGACATAATCTGAAACCCCAGGATACACTTTCAAGCCAGCTACTGTGCTCATAATATGTACTGCTATTCTGATTAGTTTTCATTTAATTCATTGCAAGGATTATATTTTTCAGTGGCTGCACATGATACGCAAAAGTATGGCTACAGAATATCTATTAGCCAAAGAAATGTCACTTGTTGAACAGCAGTGATGTTATTCTAGGACAAAAGCATGCAGAGATATATAAATTACTTCTTATCACTCAGCAACACTTGAAAATACTGATAATGTCTTCTCCTGACTTCTCCTGTCCAAGATATTATTTCTTTCATATGCTATGTTTTGCTGATGCATGGTTCTGAAATACCTATTCTTTTAAAACCCTGTTAATGTTGAATTGCATACTAATTCATGTTGGCTCAGTGAAGAAGGAACTAAAGGATTGGGATGCAAGGTAAATAAAGGGATTGTGCACAGAAATTCAGGAGACAACCCTAGATGGAAAGTGAAAACATAGATCTTCCCTCTTGATAAAATATGTAGGAGGGTATTCTATGATCAGGGCATCACTGCTTTGATTACTCAAGCTTTACTTCTCTAATGGTCTGTCAAAAGTAGTTTCCACACAATGAATATTTCAAAGTAGGTGTAGCAAACTGCAGTAAACTGAATAATCCTGTAGTGGCAAGAGTAACCACTAACATTATTTTAATCTTAACATTAGTAAACACTTGGCTAGTTATACAAGCAGTCATTGAATCTACTCAAGGAATAATACAGACCATTAACGTAAAAAAAAAAAAAAAAAATCTCTTGTTTTGTTAAGGTTAATACTCAGAAGTGTCTAAAATGAGCAGCATCTATCTCAAAAGACTTGTCACCTTCATATACTGGTGGTATCTAAGAAAATTTGTATATTTTTCCAAACTACACAAGTCTATATTTCTGCATGCAGTAATATTGATGACATGCATTACGTGATCATACAGGTACAACTTGTAACAGTTAATAACATAAAATTTCCCTTTATGTTCATATTAAAAAGTTCAAATTAAACACTGAGCTGATTTATTCTTATGTACATATAACAACGTTTATATATATATACTATATATTAGTATCTTTGAAATACTACATTATTGTGAAAATTTAAAACCTGTTCTCCAGGTAATGAAGCTCAGAATCAAAACAACTGCTTCTTCCCCTGTACTCTACTTTTATGTGATAAGTGTTACAGCTTCTTTAAAGAACAGCATGTTACAAACACATTATGTAAATAAGCAAAAATTGGTTACAGGGGATGTAACAGCAGCATTTTCTTCTGATAATAGAAGGGCTATATTTTCTACATTTAATAATCTTTTCCTCTTGATTTTAGCATTTGCATCGACCATAAACCCAAAAATGTTTCTAAGAAGATTTTTGTTTTATTTTTCTATGGAATTTCAGGGCGACTTTATCCTGAAAAATCTGATAAAACTTGTTCACTGGTAGATAATATTTATGACATAAATTTATGTTATAATAGTTATGATTATACTGCTTCAACTAAATGTGTAATTTCTTAAGTAGGTAATAACAGATTCAAGTGTCTTTCATTTGTTTATTTTACATACATCAGCTCTTGGATTCACTCAGGATTAAGGGAGAAAGTAACTTTCTGAATATGGTTGTAAATATAGGCTACAGATTTTCCATGTTATTTCTGACTAACAGAGCTTCTTCTTAATAAATAATTACTGTCTTCAGTGTCAAAAGTCTATAGACTCAGACATTATCAGCATAAAATACGGTTAGCAAAAGTTGGTGTTTTTTTCTTGTGAACAGACTCAATGTCTTCATTTGGTTAATCAGCTAGATAAATGTACATATATTTCCCTCCCTCAGTGCTCACTATCAGAGTATTTTATCAAATGTGGCCTGTCATTTGTCACTGAACAGGTAGCAGGTCACTTGGTCAGTAGTTTGTCTTTTGCACATAGTATTCTGAAAATAAAGAAACCTTCAAATTTAGCCATAGTCTGATGGCAATTTGCAATCACACTCACCAGTGTGATTGTTTGCTCTTGTGAAAGATTCCTGTCACATATTCATAACGTTCTTCAAGTTAACAGCAGTAGCAGGGACATAAGCAGATGTATTTACAACCTGTGTGCCTGAGATTCTGTTATTAATGTGTTGACTTCTACTAATAGAGTGTGAGAATCCTTCTTAGTTTTTTTGGCTCAAAGCTTGCTTCCTGAGGTTTTTCTTGTGATAAGACTCTGAGTGACTTGTCAAGGAGGCAACTGATGGGTGCTAACTGTGTGACAATCGATATCGCTTTGGGAACATTTGCAAGCCCCTTCCCCCAGAGCTGCTTGCTCTGTAGAAGAGCGGATGAGAGTGCTCAGCAGTGTTCACTGGCGGAAGATCTGGCCTGTGACTAAACCACTCCAGCTAAGTATGGAAGGCTGGGGGATGATACCATTGTATCCTGCGAAGGCAAGATGCAAGTTGGTGCCTCCCTGCTTCCTCTTATCTACTGGCAAGGCCAGGAAGATAAGAACAAAGGAGTTTCCTGCTGAGGCCCCAGAGCCAGAAGCTGCCACTCAAAGGAGAGCTGACTCGACCACTTTGGATTTGAGCTGTCACTCCAAAAACAGCTGACTTCACCACTTTGAAAGCATTGAAAAGGGGCCATCATCGCCATGGTCGTCGTCGTCCTTCTCACCGTCGTCATTGGCAACAGGACAACTCTGCCTGACGACCCACCGCTACTGAAGATGAAAGACTGAACTACGAACCTTGCTGGATCCATGGTGGTGACTATGTCCCTCTTGCTGCCTATAAAGACTCCTTGCTTCTTCTTTTCTATCTTTTCTATCGCCCTCCTTCCCTTCCCCCATTACCCTAATTCATAATAGTGTCCGTCCTCCCCTTCCCCATTTCCCTGATTAAGATTTGTAATAAACTGGTCGGACCAACATTTGAACCGTTGCTTCTTAATCTCACGCCGGGTATATAGATAATAAAAGAACCTCCTCTCCCTCCTATAAATTGGAGCGAGACATAGAGCTAAGAAATCACTCCTGCTAAGTTCTCAACTACTGTTAACTTTACTTATTGACTTACAGTCATGCCTCTACATATCATACATTCAGGAGAGTGGTCCTTTTAGTTAGAAATACCCTGAAGATATGCTCTAGGAAATTTAAATATTGAAACTACAGATAGCATAACATAAACCTTACCCTTTAGTATCCACTGGATCTTCAGTATTAACTGTCATGCTTTGCAAATCCAGTCCTACTGCACTGTACTACTTGGTTAAAAAGATATGAACTACATTTTCCTGCAAAAAAGATATATTGATCTCTGTATTGAACTACCTATACTACACTGCTGTTGATGATTCAAGCAATTCAAAGGCTTGTATGTGCAACTTGTGACAGAAGGTCAGATTTCTAAAGCTCCATAAACGAGTTTGCACTGGAGGTGGTGCAGGGAGGGCAGAAGGTGGGCCACTTTATTCTGGAAACTGCAAGAAACAGCCTTCTACTGAAACAAAAATGATGTACAATGGTCAGATGAAGCTGAAACACAGAAAAAAGGATTCAAACCACTCCAGCCAGACAGATTCAAACCACTCCAGCCAGACACATGCACCCAAAGAAACCTGATGAGAGTGAAAGAGCTACCGAAACTTTTGGTTGCTGGGAATTCCAGAATCTAGAATTCACTCTAGGTACTGAAGGCGAAGGTGGCTATCTCACATGAAATCATGTCTGGCTCAATTAAATTGCCAAGCAAGTTGCCAGGTGTGAGAGAAAACTGTCAGCTTAATATCCGTGAACTAGAGAGATAAATGATTCCAAATACTTTCAAGAAGTCCAATTGCAGGGTGCTGTGCATAGGTTAGGGAAATGCTAGACATCTGTACAAACTATCAGAAGAAGTCACTGAGAACAGCCTTGCTGGGAAGGACTCGGATGTTCTGGTAGTTGAAAACAAATGATATGAGCCAGCAGTTAGCACTTGCAGCCCAGAAAGCCAACTGTATGCTGGTCTCCATCAAGAGTGGTGGCGAGCAGGGCAAGACAGGTAATTGTTGCCTTCTACTTTGAGTTTGTGAAGCTTCACTTTGAGTACTGTGTCCAGCTCTTGGGCTTCCAGTAAAAAAGAAAGATCTTCAGCTTTTGAAGCGAGTCCAGGGAAGGGCCACAAAGGGGATCAGAGGGCTGCATCCTATGAACAATCTGAGGGAGTTGTACTTGTTCAATCTGGGTAAGAGAGATCTCCAGGGAAACTCTTCTGAAATGTTTCACTATTTTAAAGGTACCTTATAAACAAGATAAAGACTAGCTTTTTACACAGTCTGATAGTGATAAGGCAAGGCATCAAATGTAAAGAGGGAATATTTAGATTTCAGGAGGAAATTTTGTACTCAAATGGTGGTGAACCAGGGGAACATTACCCAGAGAAGTTGTGGATGCCCCTTCTCTGGAGGTTTTCAAGGCCAGGTTTTTGGGTAACCTGATTTAGAGGATGGTAATTCTTTGTATGGTGGGAAAGCTGGATCAAGACTGTCTTTAAGGTCCTTTTCAAATCAAGCTATTTTATGATTCTCTATGTTTTCTTTTGTTTGTTTGTTTGTTTGTTCTTCAGCTACTACTGTTATCTAATTGCAGTTAATGCATTCATTCTTGTACTATGATTCACAAGCTGAATATAGTTTGCACATAGACATAAACATAACATTTGTGGAAAGGCATGTAATTCAGAAAAGCAGAGGCTGCTGCAATCATGATAACAAAATCTCCGATGAGACTGTTATTCCTTATCCGAATTGAAATCAAAATTAAACAGAATTAACACATAAATTCCGTGAATTAATATGAAATTCATGACTGTTCCACCCTCACCATTTGTTCATCCATATTTCTGTATAGTACCAAATTCCCAGTTTCTAAGACACTTAATAACAGTAATAATAATAAATCTATCCAAGAAGAGGAAAAATAACTCCATTAATTCAGTGTACTGCAAGACAGGTAGCACCTTTGTAGCCTATTGCATAAACACAACTAGTCACTGAAAATTGTCTTCTCATTAAAAGAGAAACTTAAACATTGATAAGAAACTGTTATTGTCCATAAAGTTGCTCTTAAGAGGGCTAAAAAAAGGTTCAAAAGCAGAGAAATATAAACATAGAAAACCATGCTGTAAGAGATTATTCTTTTACATCATTGTCTAAAAGCTTGCTGGGGACACAGATGAACAAGTCCAAGCAAGTCCTGGGCAAGGGCTGAGAAATACTTTGTCTGGAGAACACTGATGAACAAGTCCTGGGCAAGGATTGCAAAGGATTTGTCTGAGAAACACAGATGGACAGGGCAAGGAGCAACGAGAGACAGATAAGCTGCAGATTAATGGACATGAAGCAGTCTTTTGCATAGACTTATCTCGAGGAAGATGGCCATCTCAGGGGGCTGCACATGACTCTTACCCAAGCGCCCAGGAATGTCATGCTGGCAGAAGGAAAAAAAAAGGACCAGGAATGTCATGCTGGCAGAAGGAAAAAAAAAGGACCTACAAACTTGAGGTTTAGGTTTTCTGGCAACAGAATCCTCATGAAGAAGAAGAGGTTTCTGCCATGAGAAGCCTCACAACCTGCCTCTCCCCCTCCTGGACATGCTCTGTGCTCTCTCCCTCCTGGACTTCCTTTGCACTCTACCAAGATGCTGAAGAAGAACAACTGTGTCTGCCATCAGATTCCTCACTAAGGAATTTATGCTGGCGGCACTCTCCTGCTATGGGCCTGCTACCTGAGCCTTGCTGCTTCCTCCTGGATTGGCTCTGCAACTGCTTCCTGCTACCTGCTTGCTGCCCAAGGCCTGCCACACTGCTGCTGCTCTCCCCCTGCTGCTTTTGCCTTTGAAAATGTGTGCAACGGGACTGCTGCTTGATCCAGGTGGTGACTATCCCTGCTTTACACAATTCTTGCTTCTTTACTGTCTTTTCTATTTCCCTCCTTCCGTTCCCCGTCACCCTAATTTGTAATAGTTGCCATCCTTCCCTTCCCTGTCTCCCTGATTAGGATTTATAATAAATTGATTGGACCAACATTTGAACTGTTGTTTCTTAATCTCACGCTGGGTATACAGATATTAAAAGAACCTTCTCTCCCTCCTGTAAATTGGAGTGAGACAAGTGGTCATAAGCAAAGCCCAAATATATGATCTGTTTTGCCCTAAGTCTCCTAGTAATTTTCCTCCTTCAGTGGAAGTGAGACAGCACACTAATTCCATGTTTTTTTTTTTTCCCTTATTCCACTTGTTTTTTATGGCCTTTGATATTGGAACTGATGTTTGCTAAAGCAAGTGAGTTGATTAATAGGTATTTTATATATCTGGTATTTCCTTATGAAAGACTGGTGAACTTCAATTATCATACCACCAGTGAAGATGCAGTCTGTTCAAAATGGCTGTTTACGAATGGCTGCTTTGGGTAATGGCTGTTTTCCTAATGTGAGAAATAAAATATAATATTATTAAACAGAGATATGCAGAAAGATGTGTCAACTTATCCATCTTCTTGATGTTTATAGGCTTAATTTTTTATAATGTTTATTTTATTTTGTGGGGCCAAGCATTAAAGTATCATTCATCTGAAAGGATCTAATTTCTTCTATTTTTTTGTTTTAATGTCTTCAAATATTAACATCCACAAACTCATGTGCAATCAGTACAGAAAACCTTTGGTAGGAATTCTATCAATTCTGTTTAGGCAAATGTGTTAAAATGAGAGAGATAATGAATCAAGGATTTGCTTTTGTTTGTTTGTTTGTTTAAGTAAGATATGAAAGATTTTATCCACAAGGCTAAAGCTGTTTTATATACTATTTTTATTTTATTTTATTTTATTTTATTTTATTTTATTTTATTTTATTTTATTTCACTTTAACAAACCATCTGTAAAAGGTTTCAGAATATTGCCTGATAGATAATCTCATAATAACTTGTAGGTGGGAAGGCAAGAAGTACATGTGTATGACAGTACAGATGAAAGGGAAGACATTAATTGTGTGAAGATTTTGCACATGAAATAATCAGCATGTATCTTAGATAAATGAAATAATGTCAAAAAACACTGCAACACAAATTTATCATTATAAAAACCCGAAAAGCTATTTTTGGAAGCAGAAACTATCATATAATACCTTTCTAGGCCTTATTAAATAATGTTTTTTTGTGGCTAAATATACCAGAACACTTCCATAAATGATTTACACTTTTTTTTTTCTGTTTCAGATACTCAAATATTTAATTCTATAATACGAAGATTTTTGTTTCCATTAAAACAATTTTGGCAAACATGAGAGAAAAGCATATTTCTTCAAATCATAAAAGGCTAGTGAAAATTTGAAGGCTTGTAGGAATGTTAGGGGCTTTAAAAAATTAAAGAAAAAAAGATGAATACACAATTTCCTACTGTAGATACTCCTGCTGAGTGGAAATTTCTTGCAACTGCCAGTACAGACTCCAGTACTTCTGAGCAAACTAGTTCATATTTAAAAAATTTAAAAAGGGAATGCTACCAGATTACATAGTCTGAAAAAAAAAATACAAAAGCAAAACAGAACAAAACAAAACAAAAAACAAACACACTAAGTAACACTGAATTCTGCCTTTGAAAGTCAGATTTGGTTCCAGTTCTGCAAATTATTCCATAGTTATAATGTGCCAATTTTATTTATACAGCCCCACTTACTACACAAATGTTGTCCTGAACTGCAGTGTCTCCAGATAGAAAGCCTTTCCAAAATGATATCCTTTTGACTGAGGATTTTACTTCTGTTGTTATTGTTTTGTTTTTTAAATACAAAATGAATGAGATTTTTGTTTGCATAGCCAACCATGCTGGAAGGCCAAAGAAGGAAGATGAATAAGACCATTTAAAAACAAGTGGTGAACTGAATTCATTAAATTTACTGGTTGAAACAATTTAATGAAGAAAAATACTAATTACATTATTAAAATCTAGATTGCAAGTAGTAATTAAAAAGACAGTTGCTATGCAACCGAAAGTATTTTTGTGATAGAGTGCATGAGTATATTTTTAAAGTATTCTGGTGCTCTGTTTTGACCTTTTTCAGTCACACACCTGCCCAGATTGTCTATATAAATACATTTTTTTTAGAAAGATAACTTTAAAGATATATACAGAATTAATAAAAAATATAAAAAGCTTTATTAAATTCAGTTAATGAAATTTATCATGTTTGAAAGGTAAGGAATTTACGAGATAAAAGCAAGTACAGATATAGGTGCATATGTATATCATCATGGATATAATTTGTATTCTGGTACATCATCAGCTCAAAAGGATTAACTTCCCAAACACAGGGACTGATCCTTTAAGATGTGGGAACATCAATTTTCTTACTGTAGTGTATGAGTTAACTTTGCCCTATCTTGAAGGTCTTAAATTGTTAAATCCCTTAATTTTCCTGGCCTGCATTAGAAATAGTGTGGCCATCAGGAGCAGGGAGGTGATCATCCCATGGTTTAGTGCTTGTGGTGGCAATGGTGATGATCTTATAGGTTGTTTCCAACCTTGTGATTTTATAATTCTATGATTCTGTGATTCTAATTTTGTAATAAAAACTCAAGTAGATATTGGCTATAATGACTTGGGGCAACTTTTAATTATTCTGGAAAAGTGAGGTGTAATTTTGCTTGTCCTTGTGTACCTAGACTAAGATGCAGCTTAATTTCTACTGGAATTTCAAATGTTACACAAGATGATCTCCACTGTGATCATCTGATACTGATAAAACACGGAGGGGTGCAGTTAATCATTGAAAGCAAAATTTTATGTTATGGGATATATATATTTTTTAAAAGAGGCATATGCATATCCAGCAAGTTCATACAGTCCTCCAGAATATTCTCTACAGCTGGAGAATAACAAAATCTATTGGCTCAGTGTGCTGTGAAAATGGGAGGGAGATCTAGTTTGCTGGATCTGAAGCTCTACTCATGGTTAAGGCACAGTTCCTGACAACCGGGTATTTCTCTGCTGTGAGACAGTACTGCCTTTATCCATCATTTCTTAGTCATATGAACATCCTGAACATTGTTTGCATTAGTTCCCATTAGTCCTGCATTTAAATCACTATTACCATGAAAATTCAGGAAATTTGAACAGGATCTATCTGACTAACTTCTCACCAATGCTGTATCACATTGTTATCCTGTTCCCAGGAGTAAAGAACTTGCTCTCTGTTCCTGTATAATGACCTATGAACATAAAGGCATGTAAGAATTTATATACCGGTATACAATTATAGTAGTAAGCTAGGCAGAAATGCTGTTAAAAATAGATTTATTCTTTTTCCTTTCCAGAAATAAACATTGTTAGAAAATTTTTATCCTTTAACAATACACTGCAATTGAAATTTACTCTTGTTTTGGGTTGTTTTCTGAAATGAAGTGAAAACTTATTTTTTACAGATAGTATCAGATTAATGTCCTGGATGACAGACTGTGCTCATCATAATTCAATCTGCTCACTAAAAAACAAATTCGTGTATGTTAGTAAAGAGATCTATCATTAAGAAAAAACAAAAAACAAACAATATTCTTGCACTTATCCTACACTTACATTTTTTTATTTATCTTATAATTCTTAATAATTATTCTTAAGAATAGCCACTACAAAAATATTTTTGACACATTATATATATTTTTTTATTATTATTACTGAAAGAAGAGCATAGCAGAGGGCTGGGATTGTTCAGCTCTCTGTAAAAAGAGTAAATAAAATTGCAATTGATTTTCTCTATTATATGCTGTTTAATATGCATTTCTATTAAAGTATATTCAAAAAGTGTTTTACGGCATATGAATCATGTCAGAGGAAATGTTGATGTCTAGAATAGCAGCAGTACATGAAGTATTTTCACAACATGGAAGTAGTGAATAAAAGAATACTTGGGCTATGAAATTAAAAAAAAAACTGTAAAATGCGCATTTCAAATAAGCAAACTGCAAAAAACAATGGGTTGATAAAAAAGGCCAAAATTACATCAAGAACAAAAAAAATATTATAAATGAAGAAAACAGACATATTTTGTCTATGGGGACGTTAAATCATGACTTCTGTAAGTGTCCCTGGCTATCTTCTATCTAGCATTTAAATCAACAGTAAGCTTTTATCAGCATGGTAAGTTTGTTCTAAACATTGACATATTGCAGAATGTAATCTAGATTGCATAATTCCACAGTTATAAATGTATCCCGAAGACATAAAGTTATACAACAGAAGTTAAATATTATGAACATAGTCTAGCTTTGTTTTAAATGAGTTATTGATGGGGTAACATTAGTGCAGTACAGCACTCCAAATTATTACCACTCTACCAAAGTTAAAAATTTACTTTGAAACATATGTGTTAAAAAATCTATTTTTCTTCAATTCCACTGAAATAAAATTAGTTTCTCAACACTGTGATGTAAATTAATAAGGATTTCCAGCACTGAAAATGATCTCAATTATACTTAGGGTGTAATTTGAGATAAACACTGTTTTGTTGCAAATTGTCTAGATAAAACAAGTTCAACACCACTATTAGCCTGAAGTACCACCTTCTATCCAGTTTGGCTTATAGAAAAAAAACAGATGTCTGCAATACAAAAGTGAGTTCCATTTCTCACTCATTACAGCTCCTTGCAGACTTTGTGTCAGCATGAGACCCATATCATTCTTAAAAACAACATACAGAAATATTTCAAATGTTGCATCATGCTTCGGAATTATTGGCAAACCAAGAAACATAATTGTCTATTTCTACAAAAACATTTTATCGAGCAAATTACTTGTAAGAAATGGATCATAAAACTTCACTGTAAACCATCATAGTCAATTAACTACTAGATAAAAATCTAAGAGGACTCATAAATAATCTAGTTGAATGAAGAAAATTAATGTCCTACCTCAACTTTTTGAATCCCCACTCCTGTTAAAAAAGAGAAAATATAGCAATTTTCTGAGAAGGAAGCATTTATTTAGCAAATGTTTCACTTACAGCAATCCAACACATTTGAAAATAAGGAAAACTAGATCAACTAAAATCTCTTATATTAATAGAATGAAGGAAAACATACAGTATTTATATTCCTGCACATAGTCTCAATCTGCACTACATCTTAGTAACTTACTAAAGCATTTTTGATGGCACCTGCCACACACAGAATGAGGCATATTTTTTCCACCAGTGGGAAGAGAAAAAAAGAGAAAATCTGTGATCCTGTTTAAAAAACGCAAGTTTCAGTCTAAACATACTTCAATATGGTCACCTGCCTGTAGTTTTATTCCTATCACTAAAACAATTAATGATCTCTGGTTCCAAGATTTTTTGAATTCTGATATTATTTTGGACCTTATTTCTACTGTTATGCTCACTGTATAGTAAACATTTTGCAAATACTGTGCCTATTGGAAAAATTAGAAACAATGGTCAGGAAAGAGAAATTGTAAAATATAGTTTTTAACAATATTTTTGGAGGCTAAATTTATTTACTATGAAGTACAATTTCATGAGATTTTTAAAAAAGATTTAAATTTAGTTAGCCACTGTAAAATTCCTGACCTATTTATCTCACAAAACATTCTATTGCCTTAAGAAGTTTACTATCTCATCTTTAATTACATCCTAATGAAGTAATAAGAAATTCTTAGTGAGGGAAGAGGAAAAGTTGTAAGGCAAGGGCAATTTTTGAACATAGAAAAAAAGTATATACAAAGTAAAATTTAGTCCTCTTTGTTTTGATGGCATCAGACTCAATCAAACATCAGAGCATCCATATCTAATTGTATCTTTAAAACCAGATCTTATACCATAGTTTGCTGCAAGTAGTTGTAATTTTATCTTCTGTGAAACAGTGCCCTCAGAAGGTCTGGAGGAGGTTCAGACTTCCACTGAAAACTACTTCATGTTTATATTTAAATAAAACAGATGAAAAATATCCTCATTCCTGTTAATAATTCTGCAGGCAATCAAAAAAATCCTTTATACGTTCTCACTGACTCACTTTAATTTGAGGTGTAATAATGTCAGAAAAATCATCAAAGCTCAAGAAAAGGAGAAAGACTGTGAGACTAGAATTCATATTTTTGGTGGAACCTGTGCTGATCTTGCCTTCTTGAAAATCTTAATCTCATCATGTCTATTCAAATTGTTGATTAGACTCAATGTAAACGTATAACTGCCTAATATCAACCCTTAAGTGTATTTTACCGAGTATTTGGGATTTTTCTGCATGTAATTAACTGTCTTAGAAATGCATTTAATAGTCTTTAAAAACACTCCTTTCACATGTGGCTGAGAACTTAGCTGAATATTTGGGCAAAATATGTGAAATAAAATTCTACAAACTTCACTAATCTTTTAGTACTTTCTTTGTTGCATTCTTCTAGTTTTGTTCCAAATTCGGATTGTGTTATTTATATTTACCATTAGTAAGCTTATTTTTGTTAATTTGATCTTTAGATCATGCAAATTTATTTATTTATTTATTTACTTATTTTTGTTTTTTGTTTGCTTGCTTGCTTGCTTGTTTTAATCTTTAAATGTCCAGAACCAGGGGGAGTTGTTATGGAAAAATTATTTTTGTGGAATGTGGTATGCACATTCTGCTGATCATCATTTAGCATTGAAACTGTATCATAATACAGCAGTGTTAGTAAAACCTCAGGAGAAATTACTATTACAAAGTAGAAACAAAATCATCTAGCTCAATACCATCCTGTGTACTGATCCCATTGATTCCTAAGTAATATAAGAATGACAAGGTTCCAACAGTATTGCTGAAAAGTTAAAAAGCAGCAGCAAAGTAACTCACTCATTCACTCACTCACTCACTCACTCACTCACTCACTCACTCACTCACTCACAATCACCTAACTAAAATTAACAGTCAGTAGCAGACTTTGGAGATACATAGCTCAGTAACTACATTCTGGGTCTCATACAGGAGGGCACAGGAAGACACAATAATTCTCTTTGTAATGGTACATGTAAATTATTAAAAACTCACTGAAATATTATGTGAAGAGGCACGTTTAGGGTTTTTTTTTTTTTTTTTTTTTGTTCCCCACCCCCCATTAAGGAAAAGTTTCAAACTACCGAGATTGAAAAATGCTCAGTTTAGCAAGTCAGGTTTCTTCCATCTTTTCTTTCTCCCTCAACACATATTTTAATCTTGATTTATGCTAATACAGACCAGACCTTAGACCTTCTCTAATGCAGAACCTACAATGCAATACTTCATTTTTACTTAGATTAACTAGGAAATCATAGAAAACTAAAGAAATCATATCTAATTCCAAACTAATATATATTTATTTAAATTTATATATCCTATCAAATATAGTTCTATTCTTGGTCAGAATTCCACAGAAATGTTCTTCCGGTTCTTTAAATTACTGAAATAATTTCAGAAAAAACTTTCTTAACCAGGTAAAATTTTAGTACTTTGTTTACTCTGTTATTGAAATATTGGCAATCAAAGATTGTTTACAATATTGGATTAAGATTCTGGAAATTATTTCTTTAAAAGATTGAGATTACAAAAGCTTCAAGATAATGAAGACACATATGATGTCATCTTGCATACTGCCTACCTTCAGTTCAGTATTTGGATCACAAAACTAGCAAACTGTTCTGCTTAATGAAGTTTAGTATTATTAAATCATGTAAATTGTGGTTACTTGAGTAATTGTGGTTAAAATGGTTATTGTGGTTATTTGAGGAGCTACAATTTCTGACATACTGATTCTACGCCATGATTTTGTATTTACATTTGAATCTGTGTTTACAGTATCGGTTTTATCCCATGAATTAATATATCCATAATACTTATACTCTTGTAACAATTATCAAGATTGTGGTGAAACTTGAAGAGGTGGATATTATTAGCCATACTAATTTTACATAAGTAATTATTTGGGAAATTTCTCAATCATTATTTTCTTCTACCACAGTTAAACATTTTTTTTTTGTTACTTAACTCATTCTTTCCATCCAAGAAGAGAAATCAGTATGCTAATGCGGTGAGTTTAGATCTATTTATTTATTTATTTATTTATGCATTTATGCATTTATATTAATGATACCGAGATGGAATTTGTTAATGAGATATTGGAATACATGAAATACATTGGGAGATTTTAGAACATTGTAGTAGAAAGATAAATAGTGCATATTGTATGTTTTTAGATGATATTTCCTGCCCTCTTCTTCAGTCAGTAGATTTTAATAGGATGTTACATCATCTAAATTTTATTATTTTGTTTGAGTTTCATTCAAGTGGCTCATAGTCAGGCTTAGTTGAGTCTATCAGTTGCCAATTTCCTTTTCTCTATGGAAACCTCTGTTGGCCCCAGTATCATCATGTATAGCCTTATAGACTTTGTTGGATTAGCCTGGATACCTTCTGAGTTTACATGTTCATTGCCAGGCAGTTTTACTTTTCAATTACATTACAAACACGCATGTAAACACCACTAATATCCCTCCAACTGTAATCAAAGAGTGAATTCAAGATCATTTTTTTGAGATGGAATGTCCATGGGGTCTGAAAATATGTATTTAGGGGCCATAAAATAACTGGATGATGTAGTTTCCAAGACACTTTTTCAAAAAGTCATGGATGTTAGAGGTACTTGGTGAGAGGATAAAAAGGAAAAATCACTCCTATTTTTAAGAAGGGGAAATAAGAATGTCTGTATACTACAGGCCACGGAGCCACACCTTTGTGTCTGAGAAGATCATGAAAAAGATCCTCCTGGAATACATGTTAAAGAACATGCAAGATATATAAGTGATCTGAGACAGCCAACATGGTTTCACCAAGGGCAGATTGTGCCTGACAGTCTTGTGCCCATCTAGGATGGAGTGATACCGTCAGTAGACAAAGGAGGAGCAATTAATGTCTTCTATCTGGAATTCTGCAAAGCCTTTGATATGGTCTCACACCACATTCTTTTTTCTGAATTGGAAATATATGAATTTGAAGGGTGAACTATTAATTGGTAAAGTTAGATAGATGATGGCAGCCAGAGGACTGCAGTCAATGGATCTCTGTCCAGGTGGAGGCTCATGATGAGTGCTGTCCTTCAAAGGTCAATCTCGGGACCAGTGCTCTTCAACATCTATAGCAATGACCTTGTTAGTGGGACAAGAAAATTGTAGAACTGTTGGATCAGGTCAAGAGGAAAAACATGGAGATTATTAGAGGTCTGGAGGTCTCTCTTACAAAGAAAGGCTAAGGCAGAGGGACTCATTCAATTTAGAGATGAGAAGGCTTTGGGGACACTTCATTGCTGCCTTCCATTGTCTAAGGTATGCATATAAACAAGATAAATACCTACTTTTTACACAGGTAAATAGTGATGGCACAAGGAGGAATGGTTTTAAACAAAAACAGAGGAGATTTATATTACATACTGAGAGAAAACTTTTCACTCAAGAGTGATGAAGCACTGGATCAGGTTGCCCAGAGAGGCTATGGATGATGCATCCTTGGCCAGGGTGTATGGGGCCCTGGACAACCTAATCTCATGAGTGGCAAGGAAGTTTGGATGTAGATGATCCTTAATGCCCTTTCTAACACTGCTGAAAAGTTTAACATAATGAGTGAAAAACTGCCATATGGTTAATCATTTGGAAATTAATAGTTCTTGCTGTGTGTTTCTAGTTTCTTCTTTTTGTTTCTTTTGTGTGTGTGTGTTTTGTTTGTTTGTTTTCAGAGGGGATGCTGGTTGATTTTTGTTGGATTTTTATTGTTGTTCTTTGCTTTTTCTAATCAAGTATAAAAATTATTAAAGAGTTTCATTTTGTCTAATGTTCAACTAACTAAAATGGTTTCAGGTGTAATCTGACCTATTTGTGGCATGGGAAACTTTTATAGTCAGTGGCTAAGAAAGGAGATACAGTACCAATATTTTTTTATTATTGACCTACCGTTTTAATATTTAAGATGTCAGATATAAATAACTTACACATTTGGAAAACTGCCAGTGTTCATGAATTACAATATCTAGGTCACTGCCTGCTTAAAAGATTATTATCTTCTAGCTAATGTTAAAATCTGAGTCAGACTTTCAACTACCTGCTATGTTGAGATATTTTTGGTATAACATATGTATTTTTTTGTGCAGCTGAAAAGCAAATAAGGAAAAAAAAACTCACAAAATTATATTTCCAACAGAATAGTCTATCTATCAGTAAACAATTAAAACTTGAATTCTGCAGTGTTTTTATTTACTTTATTACATTTAATGAAACATTATTTTTATCTGAGTCTTAGTTATGCATCTCTTTTGTGTGCTTGTTCGTACTTTTTTTTTTAACTTTATATTATTTTTATGCCTTAAAATATGACTCAAAAATATAGCAGGTTGTGTTTCTAAAATCAGTATTTTAAATCTCAAGACATACTTGAAAATCCATTTAGTTTAAATAAAAGATCAACAGTAAAAAATTCAGTCAATTCTCTTAGCAAAAAAGAGTAGACGACTCTCAAACTCTCATGAAGTCTTGGAAGCCAAAATAATATGGAAGATGAATTATTTTATTTTATTTTATTTTATTTTATTTTATTTTATTTTATTTTATTTTATTTTATATTTTTATAAAGAAGAACTAGATCTATGAGTAGATCCTATTTTCCTTGTCAGTTCTTGCAACAAAGTCCACTGATAGAAAATTCCCATTGATGACTTCTGTTTTTTATTTTTTAAACAGTATGGCAAAGCATATTTTTCTAAAATTTATAACTTCACCTGTCTGAATTGGATAATTACACTGGAAAATATCAAATAGATATTAAATTTACATTGAAAAAGAAAACAAGTATACACTGAAAACAGTGATTAAGATCACAAAAGTTAACAGCTATCTAACACAATGGCATTGCCGGGCTTGTGTAATCTAGGAAAGAAGAGCTACATGAAAATATGACAACACCATGCAGATTCATCAGTAGGACAAACACAGTAGGGAGACAAAGAAGCACTGAATCATAGTCACTAAACATTATGGAGTTTATATGAAAACACAGGTATACACTGGATAGCAATGTATTTATTACGGCAAGTGTGACCTTCTAAGCACAGAGTGTGTAGAACAGCTGGAACATGTGTCTGGATCTGAGTTCTAAACAGAATTCAGCTCAATCAAATGTTTTAAAATCACAGTGTGATAATGATATTAATTTACCCATTTATCTGCCTGTGTAATCATATAAATAATTATTAGCTCTAGATCTAAATGCAAGATAAAACAACTCAATACAAATAAGTTAAAATAAGTTAAAATTTTAATAAGTTAAAATAAGCATTAGAAGACCTTCACTACTTATGCTATTCCCCATATTGACCATCAAAATGAACTCAAAAAAGTGGACACAGAGATGATAACTGAAATTTTTTTGTGAGAATATTTCTGGATGTTGCTTACATAAAATCTATGCTATTTTAATCTATGCTATAATTTTTATTTTAATAAATATGTGTTGTATTTTTTCTTTTAATCTTCCATTTAAAATTGTTATAATTACAGGTGCATTTTCAAATGCACAAATATAAAAAATATATCAGCCATATGTACTACTATAAGAAATTTTTGAGATTGCTAGTTACATTTATAAAAATCAGTCTTCCAAAATCAGACTAACACAAATTGATAAAGAAAATCCTTTAAAAGTTCTTTAGAAAGTCTGCAGTAGGAAAATTAAGAGGAGGTCTAGATCTAACAGTTCAATTCTGTTTAAAAAATAAAAGTGTTGATGTTGTATTATATGATTTAAGCCTCTTAAGAAAATAAATATTCTGTTTATCACCTGCATTATCAAATTCTGACTTCCTATTGCATATTTTGTTTATATTTGGATGGACTCGTGAATAATGACAACTAGAGAAGCTAAAATGAAAGATATTTCCTCCCCTATTAAATATATATATATATATATATATAGTATTCAAAATATAAATGCATTTTGATTTGTAATAATAAGCATAATTTTCAGTGATGGTTTATTCTCTCTAAACAGGTATGTATGCTGGCCACAGCTGAACTGATACACTGGAATTATTTCAAAAGAACAGAATGACAGAAAGTGTAAAATGACCTTCCCGTCCCAACATTAAGTTGGAAATATGTTTACAAATCTAAGGAAATGTGCATCTTTTGAAAATAAAAATATAACTTCATTAAACACTATATAATTGTCGTTATTCCATAATATGACTTATATGATACAGCTTATCTAGTAAGAATAAATTAACTATGTTCAGTGATTTCTAGGAGTAACTAGTAACTAGAACCTTATCATTCACGTGCTCAACTAATGTGGTTTCTTTCTATTATCATGTGACCTGCTTAGTGGGCAAATGAAACTCTGTGGATGTTGCTACCCAGACTCTAGCAAAACATTTGACACTTTTTTTTTCCCACAGTATTCTTCTGGAGAAATTCTCCGTTCATGGTTTGGATGGATATACTAATAGCTGGGAAAAAAAAAAAAAAAAAAACTGCCTGGTTGGCTGGGACCAAGGTGTCCTTGTCAATGAAGTTAAAGCCATTTGACAGCTGATCACAAGTGGCGCTCACTGGGCCTGAGTAATATGTTCAGTTTTCTTTAATACAAGAGATGCTCTAAACATAATGTTGTCTATTTTATTATTTTGGTCCATAAAGTCAGAGGTAGCTCTTGGTAGTATGACAGTAGATGGTGAACCTTCCCATCAGTACTCTATTACATTTTGTATCCATGTGACAGATGGTAGCAGAGGGGCAGTCTGATGAAATGGTGTCTGACATGGAAGTGTGCATGAAGGAAATGCGAGCTGAGTGGTGTAATTCAGCTGTGGCAATACTGAATTGAAAGACAAGCCACGTTGAAGGCAGCCATGCAGATATTTATAAGAGCAACATGGAGGTTCTTATTCATAGTTGGCAAAAATGCATAATTAGTGGTGGTAACTATGATGAAAAACTGTGTTGTAGCTGAGAATTTGTTCTATCAAATAGTATTATTGTGCTCTTTATATCTGTTGTAGTTTCCGTGGAAATAAAAAGGTGGTTTTATTTTTGAAGAGAGCTAAGTATCTTTATCAGTTATATTGATGAGAGAATTAAGTGCACTCTCACTAAGTTTTCAGAAACCAATAATATGTTAGGGACTGTTGTTCTGTTTGGGAGTAAGAATGCTTTGCAGAAGGATCTAGATACGGTAGATTAATGGGACACATCTAATCACGTGGCACTCATCAAGGCTAAATGTCTTATGTTGCCTTAGGATCACAACAACCTCATGGTATAAACTTGCAGAATAATGGCTAGAAAGCTGACCATTGGAAAAAGACCTGCTGGTGAACAGGTGGCTGAACATGAACCAGTAGTGTGCTCATGTGGCCAAAAAGGCCATCAGCATGCTGTCCTGCATTAGAAATAATGTGACCAGCATGACTCTAGAAATGTTTGTCCCTCTGTATTTGAAACTGGCAAGACTTGATTTCAAGTACTGCACTCAGTTTTTAGCCTATCACAGCAATAAGGGTATCAAGTTACTAAAGTACGTGCAAGAAAGAGCAATGAAGGCAGTGAATAGAATAGAAAGAAAGACATACAAAGAGGAGCTGAAGGAACTGGGGTTGATTAGTCAGGAAAAAAAGGAGGTTGAATGGAGACTTCATTATTCTCTACAAATACCTGAAAGAAGGTTGCAGTGAGAAATGTCAGTTTTCTCAGATGCAAGCAATGGAGAGCTATTTCAAGCATCCATTTGTACCGTGCTTAGCTAGAAATACACATATTAAACCAAACACACCAGGGGAGGAATGAAAAAAACAAAACAAACAAACAAACAAACAAAAAAAAAACCCTTATTTATTTTTAGTTGTATGATGGCAATACTGGCTCCTGCACAGGAAAGGCAAGTATATATATATATATATATATATATATATATATATATATATATATATATATATATATATATATATATATATATATATATATATATATATAAATGAAAGTTAATATGAGAAAGGCAAATATATATATATATATATATATATATTCTATGAAAGTGAATATGAGAGTATGACAGTTCAAATGAGACAGCCCACATCATATTAAGACTCAGAAAAGGCAGAGTGGCCATGTTCTCTTTCTCCAGGCCTCAAAAACATACCCTTTCTCATTTAAAATTTGATAGCCATGTAAAAATTTTGGAAAGAGTTAAAAGGATGGATGTGGCTTCCAGTAAAAACTTCCTATTAAGTTTTTGCAAAAAAAATAATGTTCTGCATTATCCAGTAGCTGAAGTACAATCAGTGAATGAGCAATTCTGACGTGATGGTATCTTTAAAAATTATAACAAGGCAATTTTTTGAGCTGGTATTTGAACATAAGAATATCCACAGAGCAAGACCATTGTAAGAAAGGAAAAAGAAAGAAGCAGAATTCATAAAAATAAAAAATAATCATCCAAACCCTAGCTGTGAGTTAGCACTGAGATATGCAAAAAAAAAAAAAAAAAAACTTCAGCTATCATCGAGATGAGCACTTTGTCACCTGGATGCTCTGATTTTGGGATAATGGGGCCATTATCTTGGACCTCATGGGAAGTGCAGGCAAGTAGCTGAAATCCTTTTCTAAGGAAGGAAGCATTGATAAAGCAACAACCAAATAGCAGTAAACCTATGCTATGCTAAATGCCACCATCTGAAATACTATTGTAGGTGCCAAAAACATGACACTCCAGAAAGTACTGTCTGACAATGGGACATATTTCCAAAATAACCTAGTCATCTGAGCCAAAGAGCATGGCATTGAGTAGATATATCACATACCCTGTAATGCATCAGCCTCTGGGGAAACTGAATGATAAAATAGTTTGTTTAATACTACACAAATACCAATGGATTTGGGATGTTCAAACACTGGGATATATACTTAGAAATAGTTAACACTTGGGAATCTTTCAGTGTGCTCTGCCCAATTGAAAACTCTCATGTACTATGAAAGGAGATAAAATCTCAATATTGTACATGGAAAACATGCTGGGTATGACCATGGATTATTCCTGCCTTGGTCAATGATGAAACTTTTGGTAAGATTGCTTTTTCTCAAGGATCTGGGTCCACTTTTTGGACAGTACAGAAGGAGACTGGCATATGGACATTGTATGACAACACATTGGCAGTAATGAGCAGGAAAGATGATGAGAAAACATCAGTAAATTACCTATCTAGGGTAGTTCAACAGTATGGAAAAAATCCGTCTTTCTCTCAGCTGCATCTCAGCCATGGATAAACAGTTCTGGGAGTTCCAGCATGTCAAAGACCTATACAGATCAGTCTCTCAGTTATTAAAAGTAAGCTTTTCTCTGCTAGAGAGAGACAGTGTAGTAGATACACACCACGTGCTACTCTGTGGTTTTTCTTTGTGCAATCGTGGAGACAATATAAAAAAATGGAATAGAAAATCCATCTCAGCCATTGAGGCATAGGCACATAAGCTGCAAAGAACAATAAAAAAAGGAGTTTCTTCTAAGAAAATGTCTGATGAAGTTTCCAGTGAGACATTTTTCAGACAGTAGATAACCTGATTTCTGAATTTCATTATAAAACTTTGTTTGTGTTGATGAGTACAATAACCAGGACTAGAAGGATATTGCATCCGGGCAAGTGGAGAAAAGGGACAATCAGGTTTACTGTACTGTGTAGATTTGATGGCCTGAGAAATCAAATCCACAGGATTATAAGGCCTTGGTGAATATTGGAGAACAGTGTTCTCTAATGCTATCAAGTATAGACAGATACCCCTCTGTATTTCTGGAGTGACAGAGGGATCTCAAGAGATAATTGTTTCGGAGGCTGGAGAGAGCCTGATCAGGAACAAGGGGCAAAAGCTCCCCATTGTGATTGGCCAGAAGCTCCACACATCCTTGGTGTATCTCCTCAGGAGACATTATTTCAGGGACCCAAAAGGGTATCAATGGAATTTTGGTATAGCTGCTTTGGAGATGGAGGACATTAAGCAGCTGTCTACCTTGCTATGTCTCTCAGAAGGTCCTTCTGTTGTCAGGCTGCTAAGAGTAGAACAGAATCTCCAACACCCCTGATGCAGGCAGGGTTGCCATCCACTAGATCAATTACTAGATTAGGTTCCCAGCACCCCATCCAACCTAGCCTTCCACATCTTCAGGCATGGGGCATTCATAACCTCACTTGGGAACCTGCCCTAAACCTGGAAGAAGACTCCACAAAGGGCCTCATGAGGGAAGAGTAGAGAGGGACAATCACCTGCCTTGCTCTGCTAGCCACCCCTCTTTTAATGCAGCCCAGGATACCATTGGCCTTCTGGGCTGTAAGTGCACCCTACTGGCTTATGTTAAGTTTTTAATCTACTAGGACACCTAAGTCCTTCTCATCAGGGCTACTCTTAAAGAGTTCTTCTCCCAGTCTGTATGCATATGAATTACCTCAACCCAAGTTCAAAACCTTGCACTTTGCTTTGTTGTACCTCATTAGATTCATCTGGGCCCACTTTTCAAGTTTATCAAGGTAGAATCATAGAGTTGGAAAGAACCTCTGAAAGCCACCTAGTCCAACTCCTGTCCCTGTTGCAATGAACAGAGACATATACAGATAGACTAGGTTGCCCAGGGCCTGCTCCAGCCTCACCTTTAAAGTCTCCAGAGATGGAGCATCAACCACATATCTGGGCAGCCTGTCTCAGTGCCTCACTACTCTCACTGCAAAAGACCTTTCCCTTGTATCAAACATAAATCTACCCTTCCTGAGCTTGAAGCCATTTCCCCTTCTATCACCACAGACTCTGCTCAAGAATCTGTCCCTTTCTTTCCTGTAGTTCCCCTTTAGATAACCCCAGTTATATCTGTCTGTCTTCAAAGGAGAGGTGTTCTATTCCATGGATCGTTTTTGTGGCCCTCCATTCCAACAAATCTATGTCTCTCATGTACTGAGGACTCCATATTGGAACACATTACTCTAGATGAGGCCTCACCATAGCAGAATACAGAGACAGAATCACCTCCTTTGACCTTCTGGCCATGCTACTTTTGATGCAGCCCAGGATACAGTTGGTTTTCTGGGCTTCAATGGCACGCTGCTGGCTCATGGCCAGCTTCCCATCTACCAGTATCTTCCAGCTTGTATTGGTAATGGGAGTTGCCTAGACACGTGCAAGATCTAGCTTTTGGATTTGTTGAGCCTCATGAGGTTCACCTGGGCCCACAGCTTAAGTCTGACTGAGTCCCTCTGAATGACATTCTGTCTCTGATGTTTTGACTGCACTCCACATCTTGATGTCAGCAGCAAACTTGCTGAGGTGCACTTGACACCACTGATGTCATTGATGAAGATATTAAAGCGTATCAGCCCCAGCACAAACCCTTAAGGGACACCACTCATCACTGATCTCCATCACGACACTGAACTACTGATCACCACTCTCTGGACTTGACAGCTAATTCTTCATCCATAGAACAGTCCACCCATCAAATCCATTTTTCCAATTAGGAAAGATGTTGTAAGGTGCTAAGTCAAAGGCCTTACTGAAGTCTGGGTAGATGGCATCAGTGGCTTTTTTTTTGTCGACTGATGAAGTTACAGCATAATAAAAGGTCACTAGTTTGGTTAAGCAGGATTTACCCCTGGTGAAGCTATGTTGATTCTTCTGTGTCACCTTTCTGCCTTCTATGTGCCTTAATATACGTTCCAAGAGGCTCTGTTCCATGATCTTTCCCAGCACAGAGCTGAGACAAGGGTTCGTCTGGATGGCATCCCTTCATTCTGCTGTATCATAATCTTTCCAAGGACTGATGTGTGACTGATGTTGTAGTCCCCCAGGTCCTCCTTCCTCCCTTTCTTATAAATAGAAACTCACTGAATGTTACAGCCTCCTTTTTATCTGTTGAGGCGAGATCTTCTTTCCCATTTATCAGAGGAGATACGCTCTCTTTGGCCTGTCTTTTCTGACTAATGCATCTCTAATGTATCTATAGAGTCTAATGTATCTATATATAATGTTGTTTATAATACTCCTCACCAAGTTCAGTTCCACCTGTGCCATGGCTTTCCTTATCCCACCTGGGCACATCCAGATAGCATCCCTATATTTTTCCTAGGTAACACCTCCTTGTTACCGCTACTTGTACATGCCCGTCTTTTCACACAGTTTGCCCAGTAAATCCTTACTAAGCCATGCTGTTTTGCTGCTTCCTCTGCCTACTTTCTTATTCTGAGGGATAAAGAGCTCTTGTGCTCTCAGAAAATCATCGTTTAACAGTAGCTGGCTTTGATCTGCTTCTTTGTCTCTAAGGACAGTTTCCCAGGAGATCTTATACAACAATTTCTTAACCAGCTTGAAGTTTGCTATTCTGAAGTTCAGGGTCTTGATTCTGCCAGGAAATCACAAACTCAACCAGGGCATGATTGCTGTAGCCCAGGCTGTTTCTAGTCTTAATATTTTTAATGATCTCATGTGCATTTGTGAGCATCATGTCCAGCAACACATCATCTCTGGTCAATCTGCCCAATACCTGAACCAAAAAGTTATTACCAATGGACTCCAGGAAACTCTTGGATCACTTGAAGCTCACCATGTTTTCCCAATAGATACCATGGTGGCTGAAATCCTCTATCAGGATTAGAGCTGTGAGTGCAGTACCTCTTGCAGCTGAAGCAAGGTCTCATTAAAAGACTCCTCTTGATCAGATGACCCATAGCAGACTCCAAACACTATCTGTCCCTAATCAGGCTCATTCCTAATCTTAACCTACTGTCTCTCAACCTGTCCCTGAATATTTTTCAGATGAGCTCCTTGCAATCTATCCACTTTTTAACATAGAGGGCAACTCCCCCATCCTTGTTACTTTGCCTATCCCTTCTAAAAAGCTAATAACCCTCAACGATGGTATTCCAGTTATGCAAATGATCCCACCATGTTTCCATGACAGCAATAAGATCGCCATAGTTTCCATCTCTCCCTGCTTATTTCCCATACTGTAAGCATTAACATAGATGCACTACATCTGGGCTTTCAGATGCACTACCTTCCTAGCTGAGCCCTCCCACAAACCTAGCAGATGATCAGTGTGAAGAAATGCCAAAGAATTCTGCTTCTTTCATCTGTTTAATCACAGATAAGGAAAGAAGAAAAAAACACATTTTGCAAGAGACATTAAATAATCTATTTCTTAGTACTATTTCCTGACTATTGCCAGATCTAGTCCCACTTTCAGTACTAATTTCTGTTTGAAGGGTAGTGGGAGATATCAACACGTGCATTAAGACATTCTGAATATTGTAGTCTTCATGAGATTTATGACACATTTCCTACCAAAATAAAAACAGGACTGCTAACTTCCAATATATTGAAGTGTCTATGAGATAGTGAGATGCCATTATTTTTATGGCACTAAATTTTCATTCTGGATCTGATATATTCTTAAAAACTTGAAGGAGTAAGTTCAAACCTGAGCCATCATTTAAATGTAGCAGGAGAAAAGGCTTTAAAAAGGCTAGCATCAAGGAAAATAAAAAGAGAATATTCAGCTTAAGAATCTATAGTTAATGTAAGTCTGTCCTCTTTTAATTTTCTTTTCACCTTCTCACAATTCAATAATTTAAGTGAGAAAAAAAAGATGGAACAATGCTATAAAATTTGTCAAATGTGGAAGGAAAAATATGCTGTAGAATGGCTGTTTTCAGAATATAGTACCTCTGAAAAGCCTTCTCACTTATTTACTATCATGCACAAGATACAAGTGTCATGGTTCTATGTTTTATGGTTTCAGTATTCCACATCAAAACATCATGTAGTGTACGGGGCATTAAAGTGTCACTGCCCCAATCCCAGGTACCTATCCCTGTACATTACAGAAGTCCCTGTACATTACATAAGCCTCACTGGTAAGGACTGGCAAAAACATCCTATTGTGATGGGCCCAGGGGCTCCATGTATACTAGGTATTGATTATCTCAGAAGGGGGCATTTCAAGGATCCTAAGGGGTATCGATGGGCCTTTGGAATAGCTGCTGTGGACACAGACAACATTAAGCAGCTATCTGTTTTGCCTGGCCTGTCAGAAGTTCTATCTGTTGTGGGGCTGCTGCGAGTAAAAGAGCAACAGGTACCGATTGCCACAAAAACAGTGCACAGGCGGCAGTACCGCACCAACAGGGATTCCTTGCTCCCCATTCATAAGTTGATTCATCAACTAGAGAGCCAGGGAGTGATCAGCAAAACTCACTCGCCTTTTAACAGCCCCATATGGCCAGTGCGTAAAGCCAGTGGAGAATGGAGGCTGACGGTGGACTACCGTGGCCTGAATGAAGTCACACCCCCACTGAGTGCTGCTGTGCCGGACATGTAAGAACTCCAGTATGAACTGGAGTCAAAAGCGGCCAAATGGTATGCCACCATTGACATTGCTGATGCTTTCTTTTCCATTCCTTTGGCCAAAAAATGTAAGCCACAATTTGCTTTCACATGGAGGGGCGTTCAGTATACCTGGAACCGTTTGCCCCAGGAGTGGAAACACAGCCCAACCATTTGCCATGGGTTGATCCAAACTGTATTGGAACAGGGCAGTGCTCCTGAGCACCTGCAGTACATTGATGATATCATTGTGTGGGGCGATACAGCAGAAGAAGTCTTTACAAAAGGAGAGCGAATAATCCAAATTCTTCTGAGTGCTGGTTTTGCTATTAAGCAAAGCAAAGTGAAAGGACCTGCCCAGGAGATTCAGTTCCTAGGCATAAAGTGGCAAGATGGCCGTCGTCACATCCCGACAGACGTGATCGACAAAATCACTGCTATGTCTCCACCCACTAGCAAAAGAGAGACACAATCTTTTCTGGGTGCAGTGGGCTTTTGGAGAATGCATGTTCCAAACTACAGCCTCATTATAAGCCCCCTTTATTATGTGACGCGAATGAGAAATGAGTTTACATGGGGCCCCGAGCAGCAGCAGGCTTTTGAACAGATTAAACAGGAGATAGCCCGTGCCGTGGCCCTAGGGCCAGTATGGACGGGACAGGGTATAAAGAACATCCTCTATACTGCTGCTGGAGAGAACGGTCCCACTTGGAGTTTGTGGCAAAGAGCCTCAGGAGAGACCCGAGGCCGACCCCTGGGATTCTGGAGTCGAGCCTACAGGGGGTCGGGAGAGGGCTACACTCCAACTGAGAAGGAGATCTTAGCTGCTTATGAGGGGGTTCGGGCTGCTTCTGAAGTAGTCGGTACTGACACACAGCTCCTTCTGGCACCTCGACTGCCAGTACTGAACTGGATGTTTAAAGGAAAGGTTCCCTCCACCCATCATGCTACTGATGCTACTTGGAGTAAGTGGATAGCACTGATTACACAACGAGCACGGATGGGGAACCTCAGCCGTCCAGGAATCCTAGAGGTCATCATGGACTGGCCTGAAGGTAAAAAGTTTGGAACACCACCAGGAGAAGAAGAATCACGTGCTAAAGAGGCCCCACCATACTAGCCAGAACTACCAGAAAATGAAAAGAAATATGCCCTGTTCACAGATGGATAGTGTCATATTGTGGGAAAGCATCACAGATGGAAATCTGCTGTGTGGAGCCCCACACGACAAGTTGCAGAAGCCACTGAAGGGAAAGGCGAATCAAGTCAATTTGCAGAGGTAAAGGCTGTCCAACTGGCCTTAGATGTTGCTGAACGGGAGAGGTGGTCAATGCTCTCTTTACACTGACTCGTGGATGGTAGCAAATGCCTTATGGGGGTGGTTACAGCAGTGGGAGCAAAATAACTAGCAAAGAAGGGGTAAACCTATTTGGGCTGCTGAACTGTGGAAAGACATTGCTGCCCGAACAAAGACTATAGTTGTAAAGGTGCGCCATGTAGATGCTCATGTGCCCAAGAGTCGGGCTACTGAAGAACAGCAAAACAACCATCAGGTAGATCGTGCTGCCAAAATTGAGGTGGCTTAAATAGACCTGGACTGGCAGAACAAGGGTGAATTATTTCTAGTTTGGTGGGTCCACAAGACCTCAGGTCATCAAGGGAGAGATGCAACATACAAATAGGCTAGAGACCAAGGGGTGGACTTAACTATGGATGCCATTGCACAGGTTATTCATAATTGTGAAACATGTGCCATCATCAAACAAGCCAAGAGGATGAAACCTCTCTGGGAGGAAGGGTGATGGCAAAAGTACAAATATGGGGAGGCATGGCAGGTTGATTATATCACCTTGCCACGATCTCGCAATGGTAAGTATTATGTGCTTACTATGGTGGAGGCAACCACTGGGTGGCTTGAAACATATGCAGTACCCCATGCTACCGCCCGAAACACCATATTAGGGCTTGAGAAACAAGTCCTGTGGCGACACGGCACCCCAGAAAGAATTGAGTCAGATAACGGGACTCATTTCAAAAATTCTCTTGTAAATACTTGGGCCAAAGATCATGGCATTGAGTGGATTTACCATATTCCCTATCATGCACCAGCCTCTGGTAAAATTGAACGATACAATGGATTGTTAAAAACGATGCTAAAAGCACTTGGTGGCGGAACATTTAAGCACTGGGAGAAGCATTTGGCAGAAGCCACCTGGTTAGTCAATACCAGAGGATCTATCAATCGTGATGGTCCTAACCAATCCAGTTCTCTACATACCATGGAGGGAGATAAAGTCCCCATTGTACATGTAAAGAACATGTTAGGAAAGGCAGTTTGGGTTCTTCTGGCTTCTGGAAAGGGCAAACCTCTCCATGGTACAGTTTTTGCCAGGGACCAGGATCCACTTGGTGGGTAATGCAGAAGAATGGGGATGTCCAATGTGTACCACAAGGAAACTTGATGCCAGGGGAGTGCAGTCAGTAATTCTATGTATATATATATATATATATATATATAGCCATGTGTGAGTAATGCATTTTAATCATTTTTTGTTTGTTTGTATATATATGTGGATATATTTTAAGCATGATGTAATGATGTAGAATAAGGAGTGGAATGTCATGGTTCTATGTTTTTATGGTTTCAGTATTCCACATCAAAACATTATGTAGTGTATGGGGCATTAAAGTGTCACTGCCCCAGTCCCAGGTACCTATCCCTGTACATTACAGAAGTCACGGGATCTGGCCCTTCCGGGTGGGGGGGGGGGGGGGCGCTTTCTTGCTGCCTTGCAGTGGGTGCTGGAGGGTGCTTTCCTAGCCGTTCCAAGCTTTTCAGGTTTGAATTGGTCCCGGGAAGTCTCTCTCTCTCATCTTGTCTGATTTATTAATCTCAATTTCAATTAAATTGTATATATTGTGTTATCTTGTATTCCGATATTATAGTAAAATAAGTTTTCCTCCATAGATTGTTGTCGCTGTTTTTTTTCCTCCCTTCCTTCCTTCCCATTTTTGTGGGACTGGGGTGGGGGGGGAGGGCAGAGGCCTGTCGCCCCTGTCACGGACATAGATTGATCTAGTAAACTCCGTGACAAGAAGTGTGTTTGAGCAGCATAAGGGAAGAAATTTGGTTTTTTTTAGTTTCATTTTGAGTTTTATCTCTGGAATTTATCAAGAGCTATGAAGATGGCTGGAGTACCTCTCCTACAAAGAAAATTCGAGAGAGCTGGGTTTCTTCAGCTGAGAAGAATGCTCAAGGAAGACCTCATTACAATCTTCCAGTACTTAAAGGGAGATAGAAACTTATTTTTCACATGGTGTGACAGTGACAGAAGAAAGAGGAGTGGTTTAAAACTAAAACAAAGGAGTTTTAGGATAGAGTAATCATAGAATCATAGAATCATAGAATAGCTTGTGTTGAAAAGGGCCATAATTGTCAACCAATAGTCTGGGCTGCCTAGAGCCACATTTAGCCTTGCCTTGAATGCATCCAGGGGTGGGTTCAAAGCCAAAGCCTTTCTGGACAACATGTTCCAGTGTGTCACCACCCTCTGTGTGATAAACTTCTTCCTCATATCAAACCTCCCTTGTCTTAGTTTAAAACCATTTCCTGGAAGTTTCAAGGTCAGATTGTATGGGGCACTGCACAACCTGGCCTAATGGGTGGCAACCCTACCCACAGCAGAGGAGTTGAAACTAGATGACCTTTAAGGTCTTTCCAACATATGTCTATGATTTTATCCTTTTCTTTATTTTATAATGACTACAGTTAGATGTGTAGTAAGATGCTCCTTACCACAGATATGTTACAGGACAATGTATATGTTTGTATAGTATGCTTACATAACTTGTTGGAAAGGAGCCTATGATCACTTCTGTGGTAGTCAATATGTTGTCTTTTTCATGGACGTAAAAACATACCAGATTTAGAGATCACTGACTACCTGGAACATGCTAACCTATTTTGTGTGACAACCATTTCTCACAATTAAGGCGGGGTCAATAAACAGAGTACTCCAACTCAGTTTAGCTCTCACTGGCTGTTACAGGGGTGGTGCACTGAGAAGGAGACAGTTTGACATCTTAATGGAGAAAATGAAAGTTAAAGTGGTTGAGTCTATGGCTCATCAACATATAAACTAATCATAAATAATATTTTGCCTTGACTACACTGCAAGTGGCTTCTCCCTTTTTGTTTATGTTTAGATTGTTCACATTCTGCTTAGGCTTAAAAATGCTGATAAGGTAGTATACAAATGTAGTCTAGTAATGCATAAGTAGTTATAATAAAATCCATCAGATGTAGTCTATAATCATTTTTTTCTTCCAATATCCAAATAACCCTTTCCTGTCTTGTTATAAATATAAAAAAAATAATAGTAAAGATAGTATCTCTATCTTTTGAAGACAAATATGAAAAAGCCAGTCTGGTATGAAGAATTTTGCTTTATGTTTCAAAATGGAGAGGAAAATCAGATTAATCTATCCAAATTACACTAAAATAACAGAACAAAATTTAGAAAAAACATTCACAATCCATTTTGGCTGAGATAGTGATGATTATGAATGCTACTGAGTACTCTTTTAAAGGCTATGAGATGGACCATGTCAGCAGTCCATGCCTGTAGAAGACATAACGGTGAATAAAGAAGGACAAAAAATAGAAATTCGTAATTGTTGAAGAATACCACCCTATCAACAGGATAACAGGAATTTTTTTTTTTCTTTTAATCTGTGTTTTTTCATTAGTATATATTCAAAACCCTCCTGGATGCATTCTTGTGTGATCTAATCCAGGTATTCCTGCTCTGGCAGGTGGATCATACTGGATGATCTATGATCTATCAAGGTCCCTAACAGTCGGTGACATTCTGTGATCCTGTGATTCTGTGATATGGAAATCATGCAAATGAAGGAAATTAGAATTTTTTATTTCTACATACAGAATTTTCTCTATTTAGAATTTGAAAGACACTTCACCTAAATAAAATCACACTATAATGCTGCTTGTCTGTATTTCCAAAATCATTAGGCTCTCAAAGACCAGACAGTTCCTGTAGCATAAGAGCAATCCAAAGTCTGAGCTTCCTTATGCTGTGGAGAACCTTGTTCTCTTCAGTAAATCATCAGCTGATAGGACTATCCTGACTGCATTAGTTCTGGACAGCCTCTGAAACAGTATTTCAAGAGTAGTTAAACAAGTCCAACCTCATGGTTAATGCATGAGATAGAAAAGGGTTGGCTCTCTATGTCAAGATCTGTATGCAAGAGAGAAACAGACTCCACAGATTTTTTAAGCAAACTCTAATGGAAGATCTAGTAGCAGTTCTAAATTATTTCATAGAGTTCTAAATTTATATACTGCTCCCAGTGAGGTCTGTTATTATCCATAGATATATTTGAAAAACTTTTAAAGGAGTGATTTAAAGGAGACTACAGTAAGTTTTGAGAAGTGAGAATGAAATTCTAGAGATCGAGTATTTATACCCACTGTACTTAAAATAACAATAAATATGTATAGAAAATGAAAAACTGTGTTCTGAAAACACAGAGGATATACAGCCATCATAGCCTCCTTTTTAATCAAATAGAGTGATAATTTTCATAGAATCATAGAATATCCTGTGCTGGAAGACATCTATACGGATCATCAAGTCCAACTCCTAGCTCCACACAGGACAACCCAAAAATACTGTTTAAAAAATTGTATAACCAAGACATTGTCCAGACACTTCTTAAACTCCAGCAAGCTCAACACAATTGCTTCCCTAGGGATCCTGATCCATTGCCACCCTCTGATGAAGAACCTTTTTTTCTGATATATGACCAATCTTATTAAGAAATTATATTTTCCCAGAAATCTGGTATTATTACTCTGGAAAGAGAGACAAAGCAAAACCCCAAAATAATTCAAGCAAACAACAAAAGAAAAAACAGAACATCCACCTTACTGTTCATTTTCTATTTACAAAAGTAATGCATTTTATTGGAAAAAAATCAACTAACTTGGTGGGAAAAACAAAACAAAACAACAACAAAAAACCTCATAAAAAAGAATTTTAATAATAAAATTACAGAAAACTTGCAGTTGAAAGGTGATGGGTACTATTAATAGCTGCTTGATGTTATCAATATCTGTTTTCATGATAAAAATCTGTTTGCACTTCAGTATGTTGTCAGTTCACATAACTCTGATCTACAGAAAAAAAAAGCAACAAATGTGAACAGAAAGAAAAGCAGAGTTCACTTTGAGATTTCTAAAATAGGAACTTTTGCCTGTGACTTTCAGATGCGATGAGTTTTGACAAACTATGTACTTCATCCACAGGCAGTTTATTACACTGATGCCTTTTTGTTTCAACTGACTCACAGACTTTTTATCAAGATGTTCAAACATACAATGCTTTGATTACTTAACTAAGTTTTCTGTCTCCTTATGAGAAATACAAGCCCACTAAGTAGTTAATGAACAGCAATTACTACTTCAGATATCCTGTACTTCTGTGGATGAGGACTGTGATTGATTTATCACTGTTTGAATAAATACTTGAAATGTGAGTCAGTACAAATGTTTCACTCAATGACAGCAGGGAACAAATGACCAAATCTTACAATTACTCTAGTTTTCCCTAATTTTTGGAGAAGATATTACAATTTTCAGTTGCTTCATATTTACTAACCTTAACAGTTAAGAAGTGCCTGTTATTTCTAGTCAGTATTAGTGGGAAGGGGAAAAAAAAAAGAAAAAAAGACAACAAAACAGCAACAAAAGCCTTAGCCTATTAGTTTAAAGTTACTCTGTTATTTCTTAAGTACTATTAAGATGAATTTATAACTAAATTCAAGAAAATGAATTTGCTTTCTTTCTTAGTCTACCCTTCCTAAACAGCCTGCATCCATCCATGGATCTTCATCATCAATGTTGATGAGATGATAATGTCTATCCTCAGCAAGTTTGCTGATGATACAAAATTAGGAGAAATGGCTGACTCACTGGAAGGCTGCCATTCAGCAAAACCTGAACAGGCTGGAGAGTTGAGCAGAGAGGAACCAGATGAGGCTTAACAAAAGCAAGTGTAGAGTCTTGCGCCTAGGGAGGAACAACCACGTGCACCAGTACAGTTTGGGGGATGACCTGCTGAAAAGGAGCTCTGTAGAGAGGGACCTGGGTGTCCTGGGTGACGACAGGTTGGTCATGACCCAGCAGCGTACCCTGGTGGCCAAGAAGGCCAATTGCATCCAGGGGCACATGAAAAAGAGCGTGGCCAGCAGGTAAAGGGAGGTCATCCTCCCGTTCTACTCTGCCCTGGTGAGGCCTCATCAAAAGTACTGTAGTTTTGGGCTCCCCAGCACAAAATAGCCGGGGTTCTCCTGGAAAGAGTCCAGTGGAGGGCCACAAAGATGATAAAGGGCCTGCAGCATCTACCTTACAAGGAAAGGCTGAGCAATCTGCATCATCCCACCTTGAGAAAAGAAGACTCAGAGGAGATCTGATCAATGTCTATAAATATCTAAGGTGTGGGAGGGAAAGGGATGAGACCAGACTCTTTTCAGTGGTGTCTGGTGAAGGACAAGTGGAAATGGACACAAACTGAAACAGAGGAATGACACAAATGTTTGTAAGAACTTCTTCCTGGTAAGGATGATGGAGACCTGGAACAGGCTGCCTGGAGAGGTTGTGGAGTCTTCTTCTCTGCAGATGTTCAAGACCAATCTGGCCACTTCCCTGTGCAACCTGGTATAGGGAGCCTGCTGTGGCTGGACTAGATGATATCTAGAGGTCCCCTCTAGCTCCTATGATTCAGTCACACTGTGACTCTGTGATTCTATGATAGTAGCTCTCCAGCTGTTGATTAAAAATTTCTTAGTAATTATATTAGCAATTATGCTTCATTTGTGTATCTGGTACACTGTTTCCTCACGAGACTTTTGTCACTTTTCCCAGCCCCTGATTCCTAATTTACTGTTACCTTTTTGAGATTAGTTAGCATGTTTGTAAAGATGTCTTTCTTTCCTTCTTGATCTCGTTGATTTTTTTCCATTTTAAGCAATTGTCAATTCTGTCCAACAATCCACATACCAACAATATTTCCCAACTAGATCATGTCCCTCAGTACAACATCTAAACATTTCTTGAACACCTCCAGGGATGATGACACAACTACCTCCCTGGGCAGACCATTCTTTCAGAGAAGAAATTTTTCCTAATATCCAGCTGAACCTTCCCTGACACAACTTGAGTCATTCCTTGTACTCCTATCACTAGTTAGGTGGGAGAAGAGGCCGACTCCCACCTTGTCATATTCTCCTTTCAAGTAGTTGTTGAAAGCTATCGGATCTCCACTAAGCCTCCTCTTCTCCAGACTAAAGAATCCCTATTCCCTCAGCTGGTCTACATAAGATTTGTGCTCCAGATCCCTCACCAGTTTTGCTGACCTTCTCTGGACATGCTCCAGGGCCTTGATGTCTTTCTTGTGGTGAGGGGCCCAAAACTTAACAACTGAACCCCAAGCATGGCCTCACCTATGCTGAGTACAGGGAGGTGATCCTGCTGGCAAACCTATTTCTGATACAAATATGTCATTGCCATTCTCGGCTACCGAACACACTGCTGGCTCATGTTCAGATGAGTATCAACACACACCCCCAAGCTCATTACTTCCACACAGCCTTCCTGCCACTTTTTCCCAAGGCTGCAGTGTTGCCTGGGGTAGTTGTAGCATGTAGGACTCAACACTTGGTTTTTTTAAACTTCATCTGATTGTCCTCAGCCAAGTGACCCAGCATGTCCAGATCTCTCTGTAGGGCCTTCATAACCACCAGACAAATCAACACTTCCTCCCAGCTTGATGTCATGTGTAGACTTACTGAGGTCGCACTCAATCCCCTCATCCAGATCATCAATATAAATATCAAACAAGACAGGCCCCAGTACCGACACCTGGGAAACACCATTTGTGACCAGTTGCCAGCTGGTTTTAACTGTATTCACTACTACTCTCTAAGCCTGGCTCTCCAGCCAGCTCATTACCCAACAAAGAGTGTACCTGTCCAACCACAGACTGCCATCATCTCTAGGAGACTGTGGGAGTCAATGTCAAAAGCTTTGCTGAAATCTAGGCAGACCACATCAACAGCCTTTCACTCACCTATCAGCCAGATTACTCAATCATTAGAAATCAGATTGGTCAAGCAGGCAGGTCTGATCATCAAGTTTTCCACACATGCCATCTGATCTTACTCAAGAGATGTCCTTAATCCAAGTACTCAGCAAGAAGCAAGCCTCCACTAATAATGGGTTGTGTTAACGTCCATGATTCTAGCAGGGAGCCTCCTTCCACAATCTCTTACACACATCTTGTTTTGCCCTTAATTAAAGTACAACCATCTGGGAGATGTCATTTCACAGAAATACCTTCCTTTGCTTGTATGGTGGCCTTAGACCTTCTATGAAGATCAGAGCAGAAGCAGTCCTCTTGGTGCCAAAGTTCAGAAATTCTCAGACTTCACCAGCCTGGTTTTCTTCATTTCACAGTTTAAGCAGATGTTCCATCTACTTCTCCTTAGTGCATCTGGAGGTTCAGGCTTTTGTGATGCAATATCTTGAGAGATATCAGATCCATCATATTTTTTATATCCCTTATGTTATGTAGTCTACAGACCTTCCTATCAAGATAGGCTTAAGGAGCTGGGCTTGTTCAGTCTGGAAAAGAAAAGGCTGTGGGGAGATCTCATTGTTGCCTTCCAGTATTTGAAGAGTTTTTAAACAGGAGATAGTGATAGGACAAGGGGGAATAGTTTTAAACTGAAGGAGTGGAGATTTAAGTTAGATATCAGGGAGAAGTTTTTTTCACTGAGAGAATGGTGAGGTGCTGGAACAGGTTGCCCAGGGAGGATGGATACCCCATCAGAGATATTTAAGGCCAGTTTGGATGGGGTCCTGAGAACCTGATCTACTACTGTGAGAATCCTTCTTTGCTTTTTTTGGCTCGAAGGTTGCTTCCTGAGGTATTTTGTTGAGGAGGCAAGTGATGGGTGTTGTGTGGCAATCAGCATTGCTGTGTGGACAATTTTACATCTTTGGAGCTGTTTGCCTTTGGAAGATAGTGCTCAGGACTGTTTACTGGCAGAAGACCTAGCCTGTGACCAAATAACTCCTGTTTGCTATGGGAGGCTGGGGGATGATACCATTGTATCCTGCGAAGGCAAGATACAAGTTGGTGCCTCCCTGCTTCCTATATCTGCTGGCAAGGCCAGGAAGATAAGAACAAAGGAGTTTTCTGCTGAGATCCCAGAGCCAGAAGCTGCCACTCAAAGGAGAGCTGACTCAACCACTTTGGATTTGAGCTGTCACTCCAAAGACAACTGACTCGACCACTTTGAAAAGGGGCCATCATCGCCATGGTCGTTGTCATCGTTGTCAACAGGACAACTCTGCCTGACGACCCACCGCTACTGAAGACCAAAGACTGAACTACGAACCTCGCTGGATCCATGGTGGTGACTATCTCCCTCTTGCTGCCTATAAAGACCCCTTGCTTCTTCTTTTCTATCTTTTCTATCGCCCTTCTTCCCTTCCCCCATTACCCTAATTCATAATATTTGTAATAAACTGGTTGGACCAACATTTGAACCATTGTTTCTTAATCTCACGCCGGGTATACAGATAATAAAAGAACCTCCTCTCCCTCCTATAAATTGGAGCAAGACAACTACTTGATCTAGTGGTTGGCAATTCTGCCTGTGGCAGGAAGATTGGAACTTTATCATCCTTGAGATCCCTTCCAGTCCAAGCCATTCTATGACTGATTCTATGACTTTGCTTCTGTTTACCTAAGCGCCTGAATAATTGAAAACTTTCATAATTTGACTGGTAATATTTTGCATATATATCTTTAGAAAACATAGTTTTCCAAATAGCTGGGTAATTACTTAATTCCAAAAAATGCTCATTTGCATTGAATGGAAGTGCACAGATATAAACATGTAAGTAGCAAGAATGAAATATAGAGGCATTTCCCTTATTTAGAGAGAAAAGCTAGTTCACGTTCTGAAGAGAATGGAAGACAATAAAAAATGTTACTTCTGAGTGTTTTTATAAAAAATGCTATGAAAATGTACGGAATAATTAGCAATAAATCAAAATGTGAAGAGACTGTGTTAAAAGAATGGATGATGCAACTGACTTCTCATTTCTAGGGTCCTAGGCTTAAATCATAAGAACAGATGAGTTATTTAGTCAGATTTTAATATTTATCTTGCTTGTCCCAAAGTTCATCTGGAGCTATGTAAACCTCATCATTGAGATGAGATGTGAGAGTTTGGCACTAATAAATTTGTTCAATTATTTATCTGTCATTTGAAACTAACTAAAATTTTGAAATTCTATTCCAGGTTTTGGATTTGGTCTGTTTTCCAAGTCTTTGTCAAATTTTAGTCACAGGTATAATAGCATCTCTGCTTTGGACACAGTGCTTCTGCTAGATAAAATATGTTACTTCACCCTTTATCCTACAAAGCAATTTCTGCTGAAGACATATTAAAAGGTGAAATAGCTAAATTTGGTATCAATAAACTGAGATGTATTTAAAGACACTTGACAATGTATTTCCTTTGAATTACTGTTATTTGTACTATTTTGTCAGCCATAATTTGAATTTGGCTCACTTCGTGTTAAAAAGGAACCCAAATTTTTAGAAATATAACATTTAGATTTGCAGCATTACCACCAACTGACACATTTTAAATTTCTTTTAAGTCAACGTTTATTTAATTGTTGTGATAATGAATGTGTATTCATAATTTCTGTAAAGAACTACAGACACACTTATAACATAGATTATTGTGAACATTTTTCACAGATCTTCCTGTTGGAAGCCCCTACTGTATCCTTCCTAATAAACAAACAAACAATCAAACAAACAAATAAACTCAGTACAGTGTGAGGACAATGTCTTGAAAACAGTTTATTGTATTTGCATTTGCACTTTCTGGAGGTGTAGAGACAAAGCATAGACAGAACCGCACTTGGCAAGGTATGTGAAAAAGAACAAGAAATTCTACAGATAAATTGTTCAAAAGAGAGAAGACAAGGAAAGTGTTCTCCCTCTGATAATTGAAAAGGGAAAACTGGCAACAACAAACATGGAGAAGGCTGAGGTACTCAAGTTCTTTGCCTCAGTCTTAACTGACTATTAGGCTTGCCATGTCTCTCACATCCCTGAAACTCCAGGCAGTTTATAGGGAAACAAAATTCCTCTCACTGTAAGAGATCATGTTCAAGATTACCTGATAAAACTGAATGTGTGCAAGTCTATTGGTGTCTATGTGTGCACTCATTCTGGTCTGCAAGTGCACACTGCCAGCTCATGTTGTGTTTCTCATCATCCAGCACCTTCGCATCCTTCTCCTCAGGGCTACTCTCAATCCATTCTCTGCTCAGCCTACACTTGTGCTTGGGATTATCCTGACCCTGGTGCAGGAACTTGCGTGTGGTCTTGTGAAATTTCATAATGTTTGTACTTGCTCACCTCTTTAAACCTGTCCAGGTTCCTGTATATGGCATTCCTTCTCTCTGACATGTCACTACACAATGTAGCTTGGTGACTGAGGCAAACTTTTTGAGGATGCATCTGATTCATGAAGTTGCTCCTCATGTACAGCAAAGCTATAGAAATTTATGAATTTAGTTCTTCAATCATGACTTTGTTCCTTTGGTGCTAAGAAACTTCTAACCTTTAAGAATTCATCCTGAGCCAGACTAGAAAATTTTTCTTACTTTATTCTGATGAAGATAAGAAAATGTATTCCATGGCATATATTTAGGCTTTTATAAATAGCCTTATTAAGGGGAACATTGACAGTTGTTACTTCTGTCCATAATGGTGTGTCCAAATACAAAAGTAATGCAGGCTTGGAAAGCATCAGCTCTTGACATGAATGTCTGTGCTTGGCAGCTAAACTACAAATAAAAGTCTCTTAGTTTGCTTTCCTTATTGGTCTGAGTCCCAAGGACAGGAGTGAAGAGGAATAATTTCATTTAAAAATGGATTTATTTTAGTTGCCAATTTGCAAAGATTTCTTTCTTACATTTTCATATTAGTTTATTTTCAGTGTACATATCAAACAAAGATTTCAGAAATGGAAGGACAGAATGAATTAATCTTACAGGGGGAAAAAATGACAGATTGATTATAGTCTCAAGATATGTAAAATTTAGTGACTGATAAAGAGAATGAGTAAGTAAAAGTTGAAAATGTGACATACAAATAAAGACAATAATAGCATAGAAATATCTTTTTAATACATATAAAGCATATTTAGAAACATTATTTAGGAAATATAATATTTCATTAACTTATGTTTTATGTGCTTCATTAGTCTTTCAACAAATATTCTGCACTTAGAACTGAAGTTATATGTAGCGTATATGTTACATTAGAAATGATATTTCACAGTTGGTGAGAATAAGATTCAACATACATCAGGCTCTAAAACAAAATACAGAGTCTGTAATAAACTTTGTCAATTGAGCACTTAGAAAGGATATTAATATAGATGGCTTGACTTCTCTAGGTATAATTTTAATAACAGATTACAATTCTAATGGAATAGCATGCAGTATATATTTCCTATATATAGTCTTTTAAGGATAAGAGGAAAAAAGATTGAACATGTCTAAGGATTATACGAGAAACATCAGCAATTCTTCTAATGGCAGCATATAAATTTTTATTGTTACTCTTGAGCCAATCAATCCCTTAGGAAATGTGGTTTTCAGTATAACTGAAGATTAGGACAGAGATAAAAACTGCTGTTGGATAAGATATTTCTGTTATTGAAAGATGAAGAAGGAAGAAATTACTATTAATATTGGAAGTTCTATATCATTCTGAAACATGTTTAAATTGGTTTGATTGTGTGTAAATTGATTAACACAAGGAGGTAACTACCAGAAGTCCCTAGCTGTATAGTCTTGGTATGAAAACAGATAAATTGCACTGCAGGACTAAGAAATAATTCCAATTTAACATTGGAAATTGTATTCTTGCCACAGGAAATGAAGAGAAAGATCTTCTACCTGGTGGTCTAAATTGAAAGTGGCAAGACTTGTTTAACTGCTGGTAGAAAAAAATCAAGCAAAGCTAATAACCAACAGCCAGTCTTGTAACAACAGCTTCAAAATAAGGAATTTATGTGTAACAGTGAGAGTAAAGTAAAAACTGAAGAAATTATTAAACTATTAAAAAAAAAAAAAAAAAAAAAGCTAGAGGAGAGGAAAAATATTCAGTGTTCACCTCCTAAAGATGAGATTAAACCTTATGTCTATGCACAGGCACACAGTAACTTCATTTAGTGACCTTTGGATTATCCTGTTTTAGAAAAATGCACTAGCTAGAAAAGCAACAAAATTTGTATTTGTTTTAGAGAGCCCTTAGATATATTAGCCGTACCTTATACCAGTTTGCTATTATTTTGTCATATCCAATAGTTACACTATTTCTGTGAGAAAGTATTTTCTTCAGAGTTGTCTGTTCCAGATATTTCTTAACAAGACATAAAACTGAAAACTCAACCATGAGGAATTCTAAATTAATACCATTTCGAACAGTTTTTTCAGACAGTGCTAACAGGTACCAAATGAATCAAGCAACTGTTCTTAGATGTTAAAAGATAAGAAAACTACTACAGTTATGGCAATTTAATAAGAACAAATTTGGAAAGAGATATGATGTGTAAATATACCTTTATCAAATCCCATTATTGGTATGCACTCATTTGCAGAAAAAGTAATATATATACTCACAATTATTTGATGTTCTTGTTCTATTTTCAATATTGGAACATGTTTACCAAATAATCATATTTTTTAACGTTAAAAGATAAGTTCTGAAGTCCAATTTGCCTACTTTTATTGCCTTATGTGTAGAATTCCATGGGGACTGATGACATGCATCCCAGAGTCCTAAAGGATCAGGCTGATGTGGTTGCCAAGCTGCTCTCTGTCATGTTTGAAAAATGTATGGCTGTCAGGTGAAGACCCTGCTGACTGGAAAAAGGGAAATATAACTCTCATTTTTTAAGAAACAGAGAAAGGAAAACCCAGGGAAATGCAGGTCAGTGATCCTTAATTCTGTTACTCGGAAGATCCTCCAGGAGACAAAGACACATGATGAAGAGGTAACCTGAGACAAACAGTACAGCTTCACCAAAAATCATGCCTGACCTATCTGGTGGCCTTCTGAGATGGAGCAATGACATCAGTGAGCAAAGGAAGGGCAACTGATGTTGTCTGTGGAGACTTCTGCAAGGCTTTAATGCGGTCCGTACATCCTTATATCTAAATTGAAGAGATTTGAAGGGTGGACAATTTGGTGGGTAAGAAATCAGTTAGAAGATCTCAAAGAGAGGATTGTGGTCAATGGCTCTAGGTTCACATAGAGATTGCTGTTGAGTGATATCCCTACGTGTCTATTTTGGGACAGGTACTCTTTACAATTTTTATCAATGGCATTGATGATGAGATGGTACACTCAGCAGATTACACAAAGCTGAATGTAGGAAGGGAATATGAGGAAGGAAGGGATGCCATCCAGAGTGGGCTGGATGAAAAGTGGGACCATGAGAATAAAATGAGGTTGAACAATGGCAAGTGGGAGGTGCTGGACAATACAAACTGGAGAAGAATTCACTGAGAGTACCCCTTTTAAGAAGTGCTTAGGGGTATTGATACATAAAAATTTTAACGTGAGCTAGGAGTGCACAGTTACAGCTCAGAAGGCCAACTGTATCCTGGGCTACATCAAGAGAGCTGGAACAGGGAGGTGATTGTACTTCTCTGCTCTGCTGTCGTTAAGGTCTCATTTGAAGTCCTACTTCAGGTCTGGGGCGCCCTCCTCTGGAAAGCTGTGGAACTTTTGGAATGGGTCCTGAGGAGAGCAATGAAGATGATCCGAGTGAAGGAGCATCTCTTCTACAAAGACAAGCTGTGGAAGATGGGCTAGTTCAGCATGGAGAAGGCTCCAAGAAGCAACATTGTAGGCTTCCAATATTTAAAGGGAGCTCATAAACAGGAAGGAGATAAACTCTCTACATAAATAGTGATAGGACAAGAAGGAACAGTTTTAACTAAAAGAGATGATATCTATCATAGATGTCATGCACCTCCACAACCCTGAAGGTGTTCAAGACCAGGGTGGGTGAGATCCTGGGCAGCCTGATCTGTTGTATGGTTTAGAGGTTGGTAACTGCCTGTGGAAATGGGTTGGAAGTAAATAATCTTTAATACCTTTCAAGATATGTCTGTGACTCTATGGTTCAATGATTTTGTAATTCCACATGATTAAAAATTGCTCAATATCAGAAGAAGATGAATTAATAAGCTCATTCTAGGGTGGATACCTAGCCCTGAAATGAAATTGCTGAGTGCATCAGCAGAGTCTATTAAACTCTATATTAAAATCTTATAATCCCTATTCCTGGATTAAGATCTATAGTATTTGGCCAGTTAGAAAAAGTGTAAACATATATCATGGCATCTTCAAACAAGATCATGGGAAAAATGGTTCTCTCTTTTAATAGGCTTTGAGAAGCTCAAAACAATTTATTTATTTGTGAAATACTTATGAAAACAACAACATTAACAATATTTCTTTGTAAAAATGAAACAAAAATTTCCATAAAGAATGCATTATGTTAGGAAGGGTTAAATGTTCTTTTTCTCTTATGCTTTTGCTCCTGTAGCATCATTTGTAACTAGCAGTTCAAGAGGTTTCAAGCTAAGAAGAATATTTTAAGTAGTGGACTGCTTCACCTGGCAATAGCCACAGTATAGACTAAGTAAGAGTGAGATCACAGTCATGCAGACTTGAAATCCTGATCCAAATTCCAAGAAAATTTCCATCAGAACATACAGTTTTAAGGCCTCACCAAGTATGCCTCATCCCTTTCCCTCCCACACCTTAGATATTTATAGACAATGATCAGATCTCCTCTGAGTCTTCTTTTCTCAAGGTGGGATGATGCAGATTGCTCAGCCTTTCCTCGTAAGGGAGATACTGCAGACCCTTTATCATCTTTGTGGCCCTCCACTGGACTCTTTCCAGGAGATCCCTATTTTTTTGAGCTGGGGAGCCCAAAACTGGACACGGCTCTCCAGGTGAGGCCTCACCAGGGCAGAGTAGAACAGGATGACGACCTCCCTTTACCTGCTGGCCACGCTCTTTTTCATGTGCCCCTGGATGCAATTGGCCTTCTTGGGCAGGGTACGCTGCTGGGTCATGACACCACCTACCAGGACACCCAGGTCTCTCTCTACAGAGCTCCTTTCCAGCAGGTCATCCCACAAAATGTACTGGTGCATGTGGTTGTTCCAACTCTAGGCACAAGACTCTACATTTGCTTTTGTTAAGCTGCGTCTGGTTCTTCTCTGCTCAACTCTCCAGCCTGTCCAGGTTTTGCTGAATGGCAGCCTTCCAGTGAGTCAGCCATTTCTCCTAATTTTGTATCATCAGCAAACTTGCTGAGGGTGGACACTATCATCTCATCAGTGTCATTGTTCAGGATGTTTAGGAAGACTGGATGGAGCACTGACCCCTGAGGAACATTGCTAAATGCAGGCCTCCAACTGAGCTCTGTACTGCTGATCACAACCCTCTGAGCTCTGCTGGTCAACCAGTTTCTCAACCCACACTTCCTCAGTTTTATTATAACTTACTGTGGGAGACAGTGTCAAATGCCTTGCTGAAATCAAGGTAGTGTACATCCACTGCTCTTCGCCATCTAGCCAGTCAGTGATGACATCATGGAAGACTACCAGGTTGGCTGAGCATGACCTCCCCCTGGTGAATTCATGCTGACTACTTCTGATAACCTTCCTCTCTTCCAATTGCCTGGAAATGGCAGCCAGAACAAGCTTTTCCATCACCTTTTCAGGGATGGAGGTGAGGCTGACTGGCTTGTAATTTCTCAGATCCTTCTTGCCCTTTCTGAAGACCAGAGTGACACTGGCTATCCTCCAGTCTTCAGGCAGTTCTCCAATTCTCCATGACCTCTCAAAGGTAATAGAGAGCAGTTCAGCAATCAACTCTGCCAGCTCCCTCAGCACATGTGGATGCATCCCTTCAGGGTCCCTGGATTTATGTACATTAATGTTGCCTAGATGCTCCCAGACCATCTCCTCTCTCACTAAAGGGAAGCCTTCCATTCCCCAGACTCTTTCACTTACCTCTAGGGTCCAGGATTCCCAAGGGGGAAGTCTTTGTGGAGAAGACAGAAGCAATCTGACAGAAGCAGTATCTCTCTCCCTTCTTGGCATCCCCCATTACTAGAACACCCCCCTCATTTAGTAGGGAACTCATATTTTCCCTAGTATTCCTTTTACTGTTGACATAGTTTGAAAAGTCTTTCTAATTATCCTGTATCTCCTGTGCCAGATTCAATTCCTGGTTAGCTTTAGCTTTCCTCGTCACATCTCTGCAGGCCTTGACAACATTCCTATATTCTTCCCAAGTGGTCAGACCCTTTCATAGAATCAGAGAATGGCCAGGGTAGGAAGGGACCTCAAGGATTATGAATCTCCAAACCCCTGCCACATACAGGGCCACCAATCTCCCTATTTAATACTAGACCAGGCTTCCCAGGGCCCCTTCCAATCTCTCCTTGAACACGTCCAGGGATGGGGCATCCACAACCTCTCTGGGCAGCCCATTCCAGGACCTCACCACTCTTTTTGTAAAGAACTTCCCCCTGACATCCAACCTAAATCTCCCCTCCCTCAACTTAAAACTATTTTCCCTTTTCCTGATGTTATCTACCCTTTCAAAGAATTGATTCCCCTCCAGTTTGTAGGCTCCCTTCACTGAAATGCTGCAATGAGGTCACCCTGCAGGCTTAACAAGACCAGCTCCCTCAGCCTGCCTTCACAGGAGAGGTGCTCCAGTCCCCTGATCATCTTTGTGGATCTCCTCTGGACTGTCTCCAACAGCTGTCTTTCCTGTACGGGGGGCTCCAGGCCTGGACACCGTACTCCAGATTGGGCCTCACAAGAGCAGAGTAGAGAGGGACAATCTCCCTGTCCCTACTGGCCATCTCTCTTCTGATAGGGCCTAGGATATCATTTGCTTTCTGAGCTGCAAGAGCACACTTCTGGCTCATGTGAAACTTTTCATCCATAAAGACCTCCAGGTCAATCTCTGCAGGGCTACTCTCGAGGACTTCTCTTTTCAGTCTGTATAGGTGCCTGGGATTCCTCTGGCCCAAGTGCAAAACCCTGCACTTTGCTGTTGTTAAACCTCATTAGATTCACCTGGGCCCACCTTTCAAGCTTTTTGAGGTCCCTCTGAGTGGCATCCCTTCCTTCCACCTTGTGAACTGCACCACTCAGCTTGGTGTCATCGCAAACTTGCTGAGGGTGCATTTGATTCCATCGTTGATGTAATTGATAAAGACGTTAAAGAACACTGGTCCCAAGACAGACCCCCGGGGGACACCGCTCTGCCAGTCTTCCCTGATTTTTTACTCATAGGCAAACACCGATCCTGAGCTTGGAAGAAGCACTGCTAAAATGCCAACCAGCTTTCACCTTCTAACCCACACTATAGCTCCAAGTAGGTCCTGGAAGAGATCAAAGTTGGCTCTGCTGAAATCCAGGGTAACAATCCCTCTTTTTGGTTTGCTTCTTCCACTCAAGATCTTGAACTCCACCTCCTCGTGATCTTTATATCCGAAGCTGCCCCCAGCCTTCACTTCCCTAACAAGCTCATCCATATTAAAAAGAACATGGTGCAGTAACGCCCCACCCAAGATAAGAAAATAACTGTTGGAAATAAATTGAGAATGTGAGAGAACTATTATGACTAATACAACATTAGTAAGATTTCAGAAGGGTTTGTTCTCGAGTGATCGAGTAAGAAGTGAGATTTAAAAAATTAAAAAAAAAATTCTAACCAAAGACAGAAGAAATGAAAATTTGTCTGTAGTATTTATTGACAAGCAGAAACCCCAGAAGAGGACACAAATGTGTGAAGGACTTAACATGATGACTCAGTGACTCAGATCTTAAATAGTTTGAAGAACTCTCTGAATTTAACAAGTAGTATTGTTTTTGCAGTATTATTTTTAGTGAGTTATCCAGAATTGAGAATGTTAGAAATTCTATTCCATTAGCAATAGTAGACCAGTTAAAAGTAACTTAATACAGATTCTAATCCCTGATATAATATAATATGTATCAGACAAAGTAGTAAGCTATCTCATGTAGCAGAATAGTAATCTTTGGGAACTCTTAGAAACATTCAGATGGAATGATTTTTTTTTTTATTTAAGGGCTGAATTCATGTAATAACCAATAGATTCTACAAAATAGCGATATTGTAAAATCTTTTTAGACTTTTTTTTAATAAAATGACTTAATGGAATCATGTTCCATGTACCAACATTAATGCTATCTTTCCAGTATTTCTTCATGAATGAAGAACATACATATGTACATACATACATACATGAAGAACATACATATGAACATACATAGTACGAAAACATAATCAATCACTAGTCAATTCCAAAGTTTTTTCTGATGATCGTTAAGATTTTTTTCTCCTGAGATAACAAATACTCACACTTCAGAGATTAAGAGCATAATAGCTTGACAGAACAAAAGTAGGTGTTGCACAATCAATTTTGAATTTCTGAGAAAGACATATCATTTCCCTTGAGAAATCTACAGACATAGTTTGTTGTTGTTAGGTGTTTTTGTTTGTTTGTTTGTTTGTGCACCTGCTCTATGACCTAAAAATATTAAAACTTTTTTTCATATTTGAATGTGAATATTCTCTCTTGATTCTAAAATGACAACATCTGATGCTAGGTTTTCCAAATTCAACATAATATTCCTTATTTTTCTCCACATTACTTGTAGGACATAAAGAAATATGAACAAAGTAGAAAGTTTACTATATGCAGTTTTCTATTAAACATGTTCAGACTGCTACTTTAAGAGTCTGAATGATGACATTTTTGACTACATCCAACATATTGTCTTTAAGCAAACAACTTTGTGCAGCTGACCTAAATATTTGTAGTGCACTATATCACCTGCTGGAAGAAAATTGGAACGTACTTACATTGCCCTAGATCCTTCACAGGGTCCAAAAGCTGGACTTAAGCTTTTGTCAGTATGAATATATTGTGTTGAGTAATGAGCTACACTCAGTTTCCAGTGCAGGGAAACTTAGGTTTCCCTCTGAGTCATCATTTTTGGAAGTACAACTACGTGGAGCAGAAACAACCCCATGACCCCACATTATAGTATTATGGAATGACTTCTCACTGTTCATCAAGTGGCATTCACCAAAGAACTGGTGAATTTCAGGATATGAGCAGAAATAATTACTTATTAAACATGTATTTCAAGTGAAAGAAATCACAAGAATATTAGGAGAGGTTTGTGGACTCAGAGGAGAGATGAAATTCCAATCACAGTAGAAGTCATAATGAAATAAACTATGTAATAAAGTCAATAACTATATGGCTTAGCATAATAAACTTGGGACTTAGAAGAAATAATTTATACTAAAGCAATCACATAATACTTAATAGAAGAGAATTGTATGAAGTGTAGGCAGTGTATTACCATCAAAATTACGAAAAAAAAAGCGCATTAATCTCATTAGACCAACCAGTAACACAATCAGAAGTTCATGTGAATTAATGATTTCTCCTTCTTCTATAGTGAAGGAAACCTCATATGAAAACAACAATTATAGTCTATACAGTGGAAAAAGCATGGATATTATTTGTCCACTGTTTTTAATAGAAAAAGAAAATCCTATCATCTAACCACATAATAGAACATCAGATTTGATTAGTGTCTGCAATGTTGTCATCTTAATCATATCTACTTTGATTTTCATTATTTTTCACATTGCATATTTTATTTACATTAAATAGAAAAGCCTTAATATATTTTTTATTTTATTTTCTAAAGTTTTCTTCCTGAACCTATTTCTCTAGGGAGACTTTGCTCTAATGTGTGATAAACTCATCAGCTGTACATGTACTAATACACAGATCTCAGTGATACTGCCGTCAAAACAAAAACAAAGCAAAAAATAAAAGTGGAAGATACAGCAATGAAATACTATTGCAGCCATTAAGCACTGCAAAATAGGGAGGTAGTTATAATTATATTAGATAGATTCTGTTTTCATCTTAGTTTTCTTGCTATTTATCGATTAGCGCACTGTAGAAAGATTTTTATGCATACAGTGCTGAGAAGTGTCTTTATACTGTAAACAAAAGATCAAATGTGTATAAGAAAATGTATGATATGTATGATATATAATATAATTCTGTGCTTTTTAAACTATTAGTCACTTGATCTTAAAACACATCTATGATTTTTCAACTGAATGATTATGGAAGGAATACAATAGAGACACTCATGTGTTTCCTAACACTCTTCTTGTGATTTTATGCATTTTGTAAGAATAAAAAATCAATAAAACAAAAAAAAAAAAAATCAAAATGTGTTTGTTTTTTTTTTCCCCACTTTTTCATAATATTACCAAAAGCATATCAGAATTTTTGGCTACAAACAATTTTATGTAAATTTCTGCAAACAGAAAATGTAGAAACAATGGCGATAACAGGAATAGAATCACAGATCAGCAGAATCACCAAGATTGGAAAAGACTGCTAGATCACCCAGTTCAACCATCCACTTAACACCAATATTTCCCAGCTGGACCATGACCCTCAGTACAACATTAAACGGTCTTGAACACCTACAGAAATGGTGACTCAGTCACCTCCTTGGGTAGCCTCTTCCAGTGCCTGATCACTCTTTTGGTGAATAAATTTTTCGTAGTGTCCAACCTGAATCACTCCTTGTGTAACTTGAGGCCAATCCCTCTGGATTTAACTGCATACACAACCAGGCTCTGGACCTGGCCCTTCAGTGAGTTACTTACTCAGCAAAGAGTGTACCTGTCCAAGACACAGGTTGCAAGCTTCTCTAGCACAATGCTGTGGGAAACAATGTCAAAGGCTTTGCTGAAGTCTAGGTAGACTATATCAACAGCATTTCCCTCATCCACCAGGCAGATCACTCAATCACAGAAGAAGATTAGGCTGGTCAAGCAGGTACTGTCCTTTCATGAATCCATGTTGGCTTGACCTGATCCTCTTGGTGTCCTGCACATGCCGTGTGATCTCATTCAAGATGATCTGATCCATAACCTTTCCTGGCACCAAGATCAGGCTGACGGGCTTCTAAATCTATAGATCTATATCTAGCCATCTATAATCTCTATCTATCTATCTCTATAGAGATCTATACCTTTTTTCTTAAATTTTCTCAAAAAATGGACTAAGACCAATAAACCAGCTAACATGCATCTGCACCAATGGTGTGGGCAAACACAGGAGAAGTTGAAACTCACTGTATGGCAGAAAAACTAAAACTTGATCACTCATGAAACATGGTGGGATTGTTCTAATGACTGGAGTGCTTCCGCTTTAGTCCATTAAAAAATGGAAAAAAATAAAAAATATGGATTGTTGTCACTGTTTTTTTTTTCCTTCCTTGAGCCCAGCTCCCATCTACCTATCCCTTTTCCCTTTTCTTTCCCATTTTGTGGGGCTGAGGGGGAGGAGAGAGTGAAGTGGGCAGGGGCCTACTGCCCCCCTTTCACGGGCATTTAATCTAGTTAACTCTGTGACAATCACCAATGAAGGAAGGGACAGTGAACTTGAGGATGGATGTATAGGTTTATTGCTAGAGCATGCAGAGGGAAAATTAGAAGTGCAAAAGCCCAACAAAAACTTAGTCTGTCCACCACCGTTAACGATAATAAATAATGTTTTTTACAAATATATTAACAGCAAGAGAAGGAGCAATGAAGGCCATAACTGGATTCTGTGGGGAACAGTACCACTGAGGGTGATTAAAATACTGAGTTTTTCAATACCATCTTTGCTTCTGTTTTTAAAAGTCAAAGCAGTTATCTGTGCTGGAAGACACGAATGAGGAGCAGAATAAACACCACACAATTCAGGAGAAAAAATCTAGTGACCTGCTACTCCACCTGGACTGTCACAAGTTCATTGAATCAGAAGGGATCCATCTAAGAATACTGAGAGAGATGGCAGAAGTGATTGCTATGCTGCTTTCCATCACCTGTCAGCATTTGTTCAACCAGGGAAGTCCCAGATGATTGAACACGTGTTAATGTGACATTCATCTAAGAAAAAGACTGGAAGGAGGATCTGGGTAACTAAAAGCCTGTCTGCTTGATCTTGGTGTCAGAAAGGTTGTGGAGCAGATGTTCTGGAGTGTAGTCAGGTGTGGTCAACGTAAGTTCATAAAAGGTAGGTTCTGCTTGATCAACTCGACCTCCTTCTATGACCAGATGACCTGCCTGATGAATGAGGGAAGGGCTGTGGATGCAGACTATCTATTATGAAAACCTTTGACTTTTCCTCCCACAATATTCTTCTGGAGAAGCTGATACTCCATGACTTGGACTCTTCACTAGGTAAGGAACTGGCTGGAGGACCAAGCCCAGAGAGTCTTGGTGAATGGAATTAAAATGCAGCTGGCAACCAGTCACAAACTGTAGTCACATCTACAAACTTCTTCAAGCTGGGAAGAAGTGTCAATCTGTCTGGAGGTAGGAAAGCCCTGCAGACGGATCTGGACAGGCTGGATCAATGAGGTGAGGTCACAAAAGTTCCATAAAGTGCTTGTGAGAATCCTTCTTTGTTTTTTGGCTTAAAGCTTGCTTCCTGAGGTTTTTCTTGTGATAAGACTCTGAGTGATTTGTCAAAGAGGCAAGTGATGGGTACTAACCGTGTGACAATCAATTTCGGCTTGGGAACATTTGAAAGCCCCTTCCTCCAGAGCTGCTTGCTCTGTAGAAGAGCAGAAGAGAGTGCTCAGGAGTGTTCATTAGCGGAAGATCTGGCCTGTGACTAAACCACACCAGCTTGGTATGGGAGGCTGGGGGATGATGCCATTGTATCCTGCGAAGGCAAGATACAAGTTGGTGCCTCCCTGCTTCCTCTTATCTGCTGGCAAGGCCAGAAAGATAAGAACAAAGGAATTTCCTGCTGAGGTCCCAGAGCCAGAAGCTGCCACCGCAAGGAGAACTGACTCAACCACTGTGTATTTGAGCTGTCACTCAAAGGAGAGCTGACTCAACCACTTTGGATTTGAGTTGTCACTCCAAAGACAACTGACTCGACCACTTTGAAAGCATTAAAAAGGGGCCATCATCACCATGGTTGTTGTCCTCATCATCGTCGTAGTTCTCATTGTCATCAGCAGAACAATGTCCGATGACCCACCACTACTGAAGATCAAAGACTGAACTACGACCCTTGCTGGATCCATGGTGGTGACTATCTCCCTCTTGCTTCCTATAAAGACTCCTTGCTTCTTCTTTTCTATCTTTTCTATTGTCCTCCTTCCCTTCCCCATTACCCTAATTCATAATAGTGTCCGTCCTCCCCTTCCCCATTTCCCTGATTAAGATCTGTAATAAACTGGTCGGACCAGCATTTGAACCATTGCTTCTTAATCTCACGCTGGGTATACAGATATTAAAAGAACCTCTTCTCCCTCCTATAAATTGGAGTGAGACAATGCTGCAGCTTTTGGGCAGTGTCTGGCAAGCTGCTTGGAGGAAAATAACTTGGGGATGACAGTAGACAGCCCACTGAACATGTCTTTTGATGAGTGGCTGAGTGAACTGGGATTGTTTAGTGTGGAGGAGAAGAGGCTTGGGTGAGACATTATACAAAATTAAAAAACAAACAAACAAACAAACAAAACCCCAAACCTCAATAACTGCCTGAGAGAATGTTGTAGTGAATTAAGGGTTGGCCTTTTCTCTCAGGTAACTAGTCATAGAATGAGTGGTAATGGCTTTAATGTGAGGGGATGTTCAGGTTGGATTTTAGGAAAAATGTCTTCTAAGGAAGAGTGGTGAGGTATTGGAACAGTCTGCCCCAGAAGGTGATGGAGTCTCTGTCCCTGGACGTTTTAAAGAAAATTAAAGGTGTACTAAAGAGAGGCACGGTTTTGTGGGCATGTCTTTGATGGATCAACAGAATGAGATGATCTCTGGTCTTTTCTGACCTTAATCATTCTATAATGCTGTGAAATTAAACTAATTACAATTTACACATTAAAATTTAAGAAAGTACATCCTATTTTATTGTTTATGCAGTTTAAATGCATGTTATTGCAATATAATTAGCTTAATACCAAAATAATCAATTGGTATCTAGTAGTCAATTGATGTAGGGTTTTTGTTTTTTGTTTTTGTTTGTTTGTTTATTTTCAGTTTTTATTTCTTCTTCCTTAACTCAATCACATTCCAGCTAAGGAGTTACAGTGTTTGTGGAATGGGAGAAATGAGAACACAAAGACAATGACCTAAAGTCGCACTCAGAGATTCCGATTGAACCAGCACTTTTTTAAATGTTTACAATCATTTAATGTGTTAATGTTTAAATACAACCATTAATTTCATTATGCATTCTACTACAAAAGACTCATGGCAAAAAATGAATCAAGCCAGAAAAATCCACTGTCAAATTTGGTGGTGTGCAGGTTTAAGCTTACATCTCTATTAATCCATATACTGTGTGGGCTGGGCAAAAAACCGTATACCAGAACACGAAAAATAAAATCTCCTTCAGCTTTCATTGTGGCTGCATCCGTTATGAGTTTTCAGGAAATTATGCATTGGTTTTTAATTAACCCTACTAGAAATAGATATGATTTCAAATACTGAATTATGCCTTCTGGTTTCTGAGTCAACAGATGTTGACCTTGTAGCAGCAAAATTTCCCTCATTGATATACAACCTAATCAGCATTATACTTTTCTCTTTCATGAGAAGAGCAATATCCAATTAGAGAATGTGCTTTTTGAAAATGAAGGTTGAAGGTTAAGATTTCATTTAGGATGCATTAGTTTAAACATGCCTTTGGGCTATTTCTATTAGCTAGTCTTTTCATGAATTCTCATAAAAATATTTGAGAAGGATGCTCTTAATGCTAAAAAGAAACTGATTCAATAGTATGCATAAGTTTATCTTCCATTTTTCTAAAAGTGATCTTTGATTTGAAAGTTTCATACTACGTCTCCTTTTCTACTCTGGAATTCAGCTTCACAGAACTACTGCATTAACAATGATATTACATTTTAGACTAAAAAAAAAATTCTCAAAATGTATGTTTTTCAGGATTCATCTTGTGCAGGAGAAACAGTTTATACCTTTGCTCCAAGTAATACTTGATACTCTGTATATCTATCTCCATGCAGTTCTGACGTAGCATGCTTAACTGACTCTCCGTAACACTGGAATTACCTTTTCTCAAAAGAAATTCCAGTCATTAGAGTTACTACTTTGATTGATTGATTGATTGATTGAGTTATTGATTGACTTTGAATCAGAATGCTGTAAAGAAAGATTGGCAGCTCTTCTACTTGGAACTTGCATTAACTCTTCTATGATTAATTCCAAAATCTCTATGGATGTGAAAAAGAAAGTAGAATCTGAATTCATAAACCTTACATATGAAGTTGGAAACTAACACCAAATAACTAAATAAGCAGTGTCTTTGCTTGTGGAAGTACAAGAAAGACTATTCAGAGAAGAAGCTATGGGGCAAGACAAATAGCATGAGAAAGCAAGGACACCTCCAGAAGAGAAAAAGAAAGTCAAGTAAGCTGATTGATGGCTGTGTAATAATGACCCTGACCAAAGGAAGACAGTGTGGCTCGGAGCAACTCATGGCTCTGACTGGATAAGTGCCTTTGTATACATCTAAGGAGTGTTTGTGGAATGTTTTGTTCACACAAAAAGGTGGGTGGAAAAGTCAAAAGAGAAAACTTGTGAATGTATGTAAAGTATGTTAGACCCTGCAATAAATTATTTGGATCATTCATATCTGAGTCTGTGCCTCACAAGCTGCATTTGCTTAGGAAAACAAGGGGGGAAACAGAAGCTCAGGTACTAGCTTGCACGAAGTGGACAGAATCAGAGACAGAAATTTTGTTTCTTCTGAAATCACCTTTTAATTCTAAATTTCTAGAATACAGTTTATTTTTGTTGCTTGCAAATTGATTTAAAGCTTACTGAAGCCAGTTCTAATGTTTTAATATTAGTTGTATATAGCTTTTCAAAATCTCTTAGCAAGGAAAAAGGCAGCAAATTGTAAAAAAAGTAAACTGTTAAACGGAGGAAAAATTATGCTAAATATGCCTTAACTCCAAAGAAAATTTTCTTTCTTTATAACAGAACACCTTTAAAAAGAATACTTACTTTGGCTTTGTTTTTTAATGATAATTTTTCTATATGACATGTTCAAAAATATGAAAACAAACAAACAGAACAATGTTTCCTAACTGCATCTCTTCATTAGGTCTCAAAAGAACTGGAAAAGTTTTGGTAGATTACTATGGTAATGTGGAAATGAGTAAATATTTTTCTGAAATTCAATCTATTAAAACTGATGTACATTTGAGAACTATGCAGTGCAGAAAATGAAGTTATCTTTCTACACTTTACAGTGCTTGGAGAGATAAAATAAATAAATAAATAAATAAATAAATAAATAAATAAATAAATAAATAAAATAAAAAAGCTTTTTTAAGCTCCTCTGCAATTTTTTTGGCTTTTTAATTAAGAGCTTTTAGGACCCATCATACTGATAAGCTTTTATAATAAAGCACTCTGAGAGCAGAGAGAGATTCGTTCTAAAAGACAAAAAGCTGCCTATGCCTGCATCCTCCACCAAGAATGTTTGGCCCTGTTATGTGCTTAGAGGGGCAAGAGCACCCATGGACCCACATCTTGAGAAAGGGGAAAGGGGAAAGGATGAACGAGGGTACAGAGAGGCCTAAAAACAAAACAGTGGCAATGATCCAATGAGAAACAAACTAATTTACTAAATAAGATATTGGAGTGCAAGTTAACACACTATAATACGATATAATACAATATAATTGAATTGAAGCTAATTAATTCAATAAAATTGGAGTGTCCAAAAAAAACAAAGGCCTTACTCTAATACTCTAGCTTGGCAAGGCAGAAGAGAAAAGAGGGGGTACCTCATGATATGAGAACAGTTTTATCTTTTTCTCTAAACTGAAAATGAAAACAGAACAACGCAAAGTCTTCTGGGGTATGTAGCATGTAGTTCTTTTCTCCTGAGAACCAGGTACCTGGATCTATCCACAGTCCTGGATTGTGGAACTGGAGCATTAACTCCCAGTGCACTACATGATGTTATGATGCAGAACACCAATAACAAAAATCATAAAACTATCACATCTATTTATTATCACAGTATATATTCCTTGAATATCAGGACAATCATTCCATTTCTTTGCAAACAGGTTATGTCTTGGGTGGGGGCTGCAATATTGCTATGACTAAAAGAGTAACAGTACTTTCCATATCAATTTATAGCAAACTCAATTTTATTGTCAATAGAAAACTATAATCAGATTACCACTGAACTTTACTTTATGCACGGGAAAGAGATTATCTGAGATAAATATACATACAAAATAGATTTATATATGTCCTTGGCACATTTTGTGACATTTTTCTTGATTATTTGAGAGATCTGAGTAGCATTGGATGAGCAAACAAACAAAACTATGGATACTGGTAGCAAACAAAACAAGCATAATTAAGACAAATAACTTTACGTTTCATCCAAAATTTATGAAGGGAAAATCTTTATCAGTTAGATTTAAGTTTATTTCTGAGAAGAAATATATCTTTATGAAGACACGTAGATGTGTATTTCAAATGTTTTGTTGTATATTTCATTTTACTTAAGCTGTTCTTTACTTCATTCTTACTTAGTTAATCAAACCCAAAAGCAGACTAAGAGCAAATCTTACCTAAACTCCTCTAAAAATATTTTTCAGGTTTTAATCCTGACATTTTTATATGGAATACCGCAGGTTGTATGAAGTTATTCCTTGTCAACAGTCAAGAAGACATTAACCAAAATGCTTTTCTGAACTTCATATTCAGAAAATTTATCTATCTCTAATAAGATCTCTCTAATATTCATTGTCCTTGAAACTACCTTGCCCAAGAGAAATGACAATTGGCCTCATCAAACACAGCCGTGCCCTGTTGAACATTTCTCAACAGAATCTGCACTGGACAATATTGAGTTTTTTTCATTGTTTCTCTGAGACTTCTGGGATATGAAAATTAGTCATTGACACTACAAGTTATTGCCACTCAATCAATAATATTCCATGTGAACAAAAAAAAAAAATAGTAAAACAACTCCTTTGCACCTTGATAAAATAGATAAAATCCCTCCTTCAGATTTTGACTATTCACTTACTTCCTACCTTCTCAGAGACAATGTAAAATCAATGCCAGGAATGTGGTATCCAAAATAAGATTTTATTTCATATAATAAATCATGCTAAGAAATAAATTAAAATACAAAATTAATTCTAGAAAGTAAATGAATAAATGACTCAGTACTGGATGAAGAAATGGCTGTGCTTTATAAAGGCTTCATTAAACATGGATTTGTGAAATATCATTGAAATGGTAGGATTAAACATTCAACCTAAGGATTTTTAGGACTGGAAACTTATAAAAGATGTACTGTATTCTTGACAATATTTTACATATAAAAATAAAAATATTTTTTATCAAAATTACAGTATTGAGACATGAAAAATACCACTTTGCTTACATGTATTATCTGCCAAAGATTATCCTAATACTGACAGAAGAATGCATATTTTTCAGCTAGGTGGCTCAATTAGAGGAATAGAACTATCTTAATCAGAAAAAGACTATACAGTAGAGCATTTGTCAGGAGAGCTTTCATTTGACCAAAAAAAAAAAAAAAAAAAAAATCTTATTATGTATTTGGACAGTATCTAATATGTTTCAGCGTACAATGTCGGTAAGGCGGAATTTTTCTAAATGATGGGTTTTCATGTAGTGGATAAAATGGCAAACAATGTTTATGAGATTAATTTACTCTATTATACATGTTGTACCAAAAGAATGACAAATTTTAAATGATAATATTTTTGAAAAACATTTCAAAGCTGTAATTTTTCATAAGTGTATGTATTTGAGGCAATTTATCATATCAAAATTCTACCTGGAAACAATTTTTTATGGGCGGAAATGCTCTCGACAGCACAGCACAAGATATAAAAACAATTTGCAGAAAAAAAATAGAAATATTCTATCCAGTATTTACAGCAGCAATAACAATTCAGCTTTGGTGAGAAATCACAGTGCTGAAAAGCACATTGAATGAAACAAACATTAATAATACTATGATACTCTGAATTGAAGAATGCTAGTTTTTTGAACTACTTAATAGAGTGCAGACATCACTGTCACCAAGTTTGCCAACAGCTTATAAACATTTGCTAGAATGTCTCAGGTGCACTAGCTAATATAGAGTGACCACTTCCTAAAATGCTAGCTAAAGAGTTTGAAAAACAATCTAAGAGCACAAAGCTGAATTGATAAGAAAAGTTATGTTTTCACGTTTTCACAATAGTAGGATAGTAAGGGATTATTTCCCATTACTTGCAGCCTGTGTCTTTAATATCTTGAAAAATAAATTCCATCCCCTGAGAATTTATATTGTGGACTATAATAAGGTATCGAGTAACATTTCTAAATGAGCAGAAAATACCTACTGTATATGAAAACCAAGCGGGTTCTGCAGAGGAAGATCAGCAGTTGACTGTCAATACATTTGGGGAACTTACTGAACTTATAGTTTAATAGATAAGAAGGTTGATAATATTTGATCATCTGAGATTGAATATATATATTTTTTTTCCTCAATTGTTACTTTGGAATGAAAAGAAAAAAAAGTTCAGAGCAAAACAGACAGCAAAAAAGTAAACTTACCTGTCAAACAGTTAACCACATAGTATCTATTAATTTACTTTCAAGAATTTCAATAGCATTTCTGAAAGGTTTCATGCAAACATAAGTGACTACTCCTAGAACCAGAGTGATTCTTCTTCCAGCTTTCAAACTCCTGAACTACAAGAAAGAGGTAGTTCAAAAAAGCAAGGTGTGACTCTTGTCCCAAAATTCATATTTTAAAAATGTAATTTATGAAAATTAATTTTTTAGACCAAATGATTAAAAACTATGTAAATATAAATATTAGAAATAATGCCCTTGCATTTTTTCCCAAATCTAAGAATAAATTTCAAATTTTGAAAAGATATCAAAATATAGAAAACTAGCATTGTTTTCCAAGCAAAATATAATTCAAGTCCCACTTCTTCAAAATTTTCTTGACATTTACATACATTTTTCACCTGTACCTACTGCCATTAAGTTATGCTACATAAAAAGTGATATTTTTCACTTGAATAAATAAAATAACAATAAAAAATATTTTCTGAATCTACTGTCTTGAGTTTTCAATTTGGAAATATGACATTACTTCCTTCCATAATTTTAAAGAAGAATAAATAACAGGCAGACAGATCTATTCTATTTTGAAGTTAGTTTTGCTCATAAAATCACAGAATCACAGAATTGCTCAGGTTGGAAAAGACCTTCGAGATCATCAAGACCAAACTAATCCTAACCAAACAACCCTAACTTTAACAACTCATTTCTAAATCATGTCCCTGAGCACTGCAGCCAGACAGCTTTTAATCTTGGTATACATTTCAGATGGAATATTCTTATCTACTGAGCATTTTTGCTTATTTCAGTGTTACAAATTCTTAAACATATTATTTTTTATAGGCCACATTCTTGCACAGGAGAATGGCCAAGTTCAATTTGTATTACTGTTTGTTGCCAGAGAGGTTGTGGAGTCTTCATGTATGGAAATATTCAAGACCTATCTGGACACCTATGTGTGTGACTTACTGTAAGGTATCTGCTTTAATAGGTGGGTTGAACTCGATGAAGTCCCTTCCAACCACTGCAATTCTCTGATTCTGATTCATGGATACTATATTCCTATTTGTTTTTTAGATTTCACACCAGAAATATGACCTTATGTGAACTGCAAAAGTACTGGAACAGTTGAAGATGAAAATCTCAGTTCGAGGCAGAGTCATATATTCTTCCAATCACAGAATTTATCAGAAATCTCTTTAAAAAGGGGAATTGAGAGTGGGGGAGGGATGCTCAGTAGGTGAAGATCATTTTCGAATAGGAGCAAACGTGAAGGGCCTGTCTTGGCACCTAATTAATTTTACAATGAAGATGAAATGCTAGATGTCATTGGCTGCAGATGCATCTCAGATTACTGCCATGTGCACAGACACTTAACTAATTGTACAACATTGCCAACGTAAAAAGCTAAGGAATTACAATTTGTATATCTTATCTAGGGACAGAATAAGGTTGGTTCGAACTATAGAATAGGCTCATACATCTTCAAAGGTCACTATCTCTTCATAGCTTAACAAACGGAGAGACAGATGGCTCCTGTGAATGGCCTTAAAAAGATACTATCCAACATTATGGTGTATTACAATGGTTCTCTGCCCTTCTTGTAAAGATCAGTCTGTAGTCTGTCTTTCTGAATAATAATCAGAAAGTGTTTGGATAGCCATTATTTCATATAGGAAAAACTCATTATCCTATGAATTTTAGATAATTCTATGGGGTTTTTATTTTTATTTTTAATATTTTTTTAATGAATAGATCTGAAAATCAACATTTTTTTTCTCTGTTTTTTTGTATTTTGTTTAATTAACTTTTTCAGTGAATGTTTTATTTTAATGTTAAATGATTGATGCTTGTTTTGCAAATGAATTTTTCTTGACTTTAGCAGTGTTTTATGTAAAAGTTAAATTAATTCCAGTAACAAATATTGTTGTGCAAACTAATTTTGCAGACTCAGATGTAACAATGTTACCTAATCAAACTAAAATTTTGTGAAAAAGTAAAAATTTACTGGACATTAAATTATATAATTTAAATAGTGACTGAAGCAGGAATTTCTAGCTATGTATGTTTGGAATAACCACTTTCATAGAATTGAATTGTTTGAATGCTTTTTATGTCCAAATTCCTCAGCTAAGGATATTTTCATCTTTACTATTTCATAGCCTATTTTAGATTGAAGAAATAAGTTATTAGACTTCAGTAAATGAATGACTGCAACATAATATTCACTTACTATCTGTAATGCCACTACAGTCATCAAAAATTAGGTTCCTGTTAATGTTCAATTTAAGTGGTCTTAGTCATTTCAACTTGGAATATGCAAACTTGAAATTCCGTTATTGTTCTGAGTGCAAATATTTCAGTACTGAGTACAATGCTGCACTACTTTGTTTGAAGATTTATGGTTTGATCTCTTATTTAAGAACTGAAAATAAATCTATGTTCAAGTATCCATATATCTAAGAACATTTTTGAAGACATTTATTTTCTTGGTGTCTTCCTAATTCACTTCCCTGATGTTCATTGTTCCTGGAGATACTCAAAATGATCCTTTCTTATTCCACGCAATAGAATATAATGACTGAATATTTATACTTGATCACATATGTAATGAAACGAACTTAATTTTTTGTTTGTTTCATGTTTCAGCAAGAAAACTTGAATAGAAATGTAAATGAATACATACAGATGAGTAGAACACAAAGGTTGTCATCATTTTGTAATAAGATGATCATAAAATTGAAAATACGAGAAAGTTTATTTTCATGATAGTCATTCATTTATAGAACCAGATATTAAGAGTAGATCAAGATGCTTCAAGACAGAAGAGTATTGTTAACTTCCTTTGAATATACTGAGCCACAAGATTGATGTGAAATGGTCTACTTGTCAAGTGAAAGATGAAGTGGCTTGAGATCTACTGTCTGATTCTGCCTGCCAACTGGCTCAAGGTTAGTCACATGGAACACAAATTGAATGAGTTCAACAAATCGCAAAGTAACATCCCTTTAGCATTTGTATTTGCAAGTAGTACGATGAATACTATAGAAGAGTCCTATATAGAACTGTAATATGTTATTGGAAAATCTCTTTATACTGAACAGAAAGAGTCTGGATACAGCAGCACATAGGCTGTGACTTGTACCCACAAAATCTGTGGAATAACTCCAAGCATACTGCCTAGGTTTATATCTCTAAGAATATTCTCCATATGTCCAAGGAACGTTTGGATTTTGTGTTGAGGGACATGGTTTAGTGAGTACTATTGGTGATGAGCGGATGGTTGGACTGGATAATCTTGTAGGTCTTTTCCAACCTCGGTGATTCTGTGATTCTGTTATTCTGTCTCGTTTCCTTTAATGCTATTCTCAGTTATAAAATAAAAAAGACAGCTCTAAACACTTCATTTCAAACATCTGCCTGCAATTCTGCAGCTACCTATGTGTTTAGAATATGTGGATGCTTCTATGTAATTTCTAGGATGTTTAGAAATCACCTCCTGCAGGTTTTCCAACCGCCATTTAACCTTTAAAATTTCACTGGAGGAAGCTATAAAATTTAGAAGATATTTTCTTGGAAAATGAATGTATAGATGCCAAACCTCAGAACAGATTTAGCAAAAGGCATCACAGATTAGGCATCTTAAGTGAAAAAAAAATGCAAAAATTGAGAACAAGAAAGCTTCTAACATTATTAGATTCTAAAAGAGTACTCAACAGAGTGCAACACACTGTACAAAATGGTAACATTTGGAGAAGGAAAAATGCAAAGAAAAATCTCAAACATATAGTGACCTACAAACAATTCAAACATGCAGTGGCTAAAATACCTGCTTATAAATAAAATGCTACTTTTTTTTTTCTTAAGTTCTGACTTCTTAAATTTTGTTTTCAAGGACAACCAGAAGTAATTGGGGTAAAATTCACAGTCCTCATGGACTGGAGAAGGGAAGAGGAGGGATACTGAATGAGATGACAAAGTACTTCTCAACCTTCAGCTGGGAAGTAAGTAGAGCAAAGTAGGCTGTTACATGGAAAAGTGTGAGAACACCTTTCATGTTAGCTTTGAAATCTTCTACTTCAGATATTTAAAACTCTCTCAAATAAAACCCACTACAATCCTCAGTTTCTTCCTTAGGACATACAGTAGAATTGAAGGAACGAGTTTAGTGGATAAAAGATAAAAGAAATACTAGAAAAAATTCTTACATAACAAGTTTCACTGTTTTTATTAGGCTCTTCTGTATTAATCTGAATTAGAAGTGTGAGTACTGTAACAAGACTAATAAATATGCATGTAAAGATGGTTAGACTTTTAAGAGCTGAACTGAGCTAGCAACTGATTTTTTTTTTTTTTTTTTTTTTTTTTTTTTTTTTCTATATATAGAATAATCTCCACATTGGAAATTACAGTACTTTAAACACTAACACTTCTTTGTCTGTACTGTACAAATTGATGTGCACTTAGATTTCAGAGGCAAAAGCCTTATTTTCTTCTCCTGAAGTGGGAATTAAAATATAAATTGTTGACTTTATTGTCTGTTTTTGCAAAATAATTAATAGTAATGAGGGAATTGACTAATGTAGTCACCAAGTCACCACACAACTCTCGATGTTATTTGAAAAGTTATGGCAGTCAAATGAAATCACTCCTGGCTAGAAAAAGGCAACAATTTTCACAACAATTTTCAAAAAACGTATAAAGGATGACCCAGGGAAATATGGAAACTACCAGCCAACTAGTGTTGTATCTGTACTAAGATCATGGAACAGGTCCTCTTGGAAACCGTTTCCTCTTGGAAACAAAGGCACATGGAAGACAGGCAGGTGATATGGGACAACCATTATGAATTCACCAAGGACAAGCCCTGCCTGATCAACCTAGTGGCCTTCTATAATGGTGCAACAACATCAATGGACAGCGGAGGAGCCACTAATATCATTTATCAGGATTTCTGTAAGGCCTTCAGAATGGTCCCTCACCACACCCCTCTCTTCAAATTGGAAAGATATGGGTTTGATGGGCGGGCTGTCTGATGGGCTAGCAACTAGTTGCAAGATTGTATCTAGAGAACGGCAGTCACTGGTTCTATATCCAATAGAGATCAGAGAGAAGTGGTGTCACTCAGGGGTCTGTATTGGGATTGATATTCCTTAGTATCTTTATCAGTGACATTGACAGTGAGATCAAGTGCACTCTCAGCACCCTCAGCAAGTTTGCAGATGACACCAAGGTATGTGGTACTGAAGACCCCCATAGAGAGATCTGGATAGACTGAATCAATGCACTGAGACCAACTGTATGAACTTTAGCAGGATCAAGTGCTAGGTCCAGTACTTCAGTCACAAAAATTTCATATATTGCTGCAGCTTTTGGGCAGAATGCCTTGCAGGATGCTAGAAGGAAAAGGATTTGAGGGGTGGTAGATGACAGCCCTCTGAACATGAGCCAGCAGTTTGTCTAATTGGCTAAGAAGGACAATACCCTTCTGACTTGTATCAGAAATAATGTAGTCAGCAGGACCAGGAAGGTTATCCATCCCACTGACTTGGCTGGTGAGGCCACACCTCAAGTACTGCGTTCAGTTTTGGGCCCCTCATTTCTAGAAAATATTGAGACCCTGGTACCTGTGCAAAGAAGCACTACACAGTTGGTGAAGGGTCTTATAAGGAGTAGCTGAGGCAACTGAGATTGCTTAGTCTGAAGAAGCAGAGGCTCAGGGGTGACCTTGTCACTCTCTACAACTATGTGAAATAAATTTGTACGGAGGTGAGGATTGGCCTAATTACCCAGGTAACTATTAATAAGATGAGAAGTAATGGCTTGAAGTACTTCCAGAGGAAGTTCAGGTTGGATTTTAGGAAAACATTCTTCAGCTCTGCTGAAAATAACCCTGGGATACTCATGGATGGCAAGCTGAACATGAGCCAGTGATGAACCCTTGCAGTCCAGAAAGCCAATCATATCCTGGGATCTATCAGAAGAAAGGAGGCCAGCAGGATGAGAGAGCTGATTCTGTCCCTCTACTCAGGACCTCACCTGGAGTATTTTGTCTGGCTATGGAGTCCTTTGTACAGGAGAGACATATACATACTGGAGCATGCCCAGATGAGGGTGGCAAAAATAATCCGAGAGATGGAATGCCTCCTCTATGAGGACAGGCCAAGACAGCTGGCTATGTTCAGAGAAGATTTCGGGGAGATCTGAGAGTGGCCTTTCAGTATCTAAAGTGTGACTATAAGAAAGAAGGGGACAGATTCTTTAGCAGGGTCTGTTGTGATAGGATAAGGGAAATAATTTCCAACAAAAAGGGGAGATTTAGCTTAGATTCAAGGGAAAAGGGTCTTGTTGGGTGTCATGGTTTTGTGATTTTTGGTTTTTGGTACTCCTCATCATAACATCATGTGGGGCACTGGGAGTTTGTTAATGCTCAAGTTCCAGGTACCTGTCCAGAAAAGAAGAACTACATTCCCCAGAGGACTTTGCGGTCACAGAGAGGAGATAGAACTCCTGGCAAGGCCACCTGATGGGCTTCTTTTCATCCGCCCTTCTTCATCAGCTTTCCTCCCATCTCCGTGCTGCTCAACTGGACTGCGCATCTCACCTCAGTGTTAGGTGAGTCCTATCCACCTTTCAGACATGATCTCTCTCATTATATTTGACTTATTAGCTTCAATTCTGATTATATTATATTACGGTTTGTTATCTTGCATTCCAATACTATATTTAGTAAATTAGTTTGTTTCTCCTCAGATCATTGCAGTTGTTTTTAATTATTTTGGGGTCCCCTGTTCCCTTTTCCAGAGGTGCGGATTTTGTGAAATCCCTCCACCCTGCTAGTCATGGAACTGGGCCAAACCAGCCCATAAAATGTTGACATTGGGTTTTGTTTGTCTGTTTGGTTTTTGTTTACTTTATGTTAAGAATAGAAAAGAACTGGAGTAGATTGCCCAGATATATGGTGGATGCTCCGTCCCTGAATACATTCAAGGTCAAGATGGACAGTGCTCTGAGCAACTTGATCTAGTTGTAGATGTACTTGCTCATTGCAGGGAAGAGTGGATGACCTCTAAAAATCCATTCCGAATCAAAAGGTTCTATAATTCTATAATAATGCTCATGGGATTTCATGTTATATATTAAACAACCACTGTTATCTCTGCTGAAAATAAGACATTCATAGCAAAATAATCTCAACATATTTTTAAACATATTTTTCCATTTCTTGAATGAAAATTGATTATACGTTTTAAAGGTTTTTAGAGAGAAGGGTATAATTTTGAAATATTACACATAATGATTGTGCTATCAGTGCTAATTTCATGAAAAACTCTGTAAATACAAAAGGAAAATTGTTTTCATTTGCCGAGTGCCTCTTCACAATAGGCACAATGAACAATAAAGTGATTCTGCAACAACAGGAAATTACATATTAGAAAAAAATTAGATCAACATCAAGCCTACTATGCCATATATTTGCAGGAACTGGTTTTGTTAACTGCTGATTTCTTCTGAGGAAGAGTTTTCAGTGACTTTCTTTAAGTCAGTCTGAACTTATAGCTGCACCACTGTATTTTATTTTAATATATGTGTCTTTTCATTGCAGGTAAATAATACATAGAAGGATGCAGATTCTTTCCAGACCACTGTCTGTATATCTTCTTAAGTGTACAAGTTTGAAATAAATCCACATCTTCTAGATACATTATTTAAAAATTATGTTCTGTTCAAAATATTTGATGACAAACAGAATAAAACGCTGAGTCAGCATTAAGCATTAATCCACTTCAAATCTAAGCACATCTGAAATATCCTAGCTGTCCCTCTATGGGACTACCTACTACAATGTGGTCATTGTGGAAAACTCCAGAATGCTTATCTCTCACCAGGGAGAAATAGCAAGGGTCTTAACAAAAAGATCTTCAAAGTGTTGAAACAGGTTAGTTGCACATTCAGATTTTTGGTTCCTTATGTGAATCAATATTGTACTTCATGAATTTCTGTTGTTCTGTATGCATTAATTTAAAATAGGTACACCAGATTGGTTGAGAAACTTGTAGATGACTTTGTTCACTTTCTGATGTGCAGTTTGTTCCAGAATGTGCTCCAATTTGTTAACTGTTCAGTCCGAAAGTTGCCATTAAATGTCTTCCTCTGCTGGTCATACACTTGGTTCATGACTGAATGTGTTCATTGCCAATGCATTGTCTTTGTACTTGGACAGATGCTGTTCTTTTCCTCCTTAGGTGGCTTTTATGTCCCGGTTATATTAGTAGAGAGGAGTCATTTCATTTATCTGACTTTGTTTTACAAGAATAAATTATTTTCTTTCTGAAGGTGTATTATTTAATCTAATTATATTCTTATTGTTATTATGAATGCATTTGTTTCAGAATTTAATTTATATTCATGAAAAGATCCAAATTGACATGTGAGATTTGGTAAATTCTTGCTAGTGTTTTGAACTGGTATTTCTCTATCTCTATTAAAAATAGCCACCAATTTGATTAATCTATCCAGTATTGTTTTCTTTTCCATCATTTCTAGCTTACCAAACCTGAATAGAGAACACGAATAGTTACTAGACTTGAAGTGTATGCTTCTACCCTCTCGACCATGAAATTGTATCCAATTTCTTTTCCAATAGGATAATCAGTTTTCCTAGGCAGTGTTATGGTAGTATCTCCTGACTTTTGACCAGAGAGATCCTAAATCTTGTGCCAAGAGCACTAACAAGAATATTGAAACATGCTCATATAAACCTTAAGCAAACTCTACTGAATATTTACTTTAATAAACCTTGTGCCATTCTCCCTGAACTACTTCCACAGTCACCCTATAGTTCTTCATTAACAGCAGTGGTTCAGTAAGGTAAAAAAATAAATTTAAAATAGTTTTAAGAAAAAAAAAAAAAAAAGATTTTTTACTGGCTGAGGTTTACTAATTTGAATAGATTTCATTCAAGAATGTCTACCTCTACTTGAAAAATATTTGAATGCAGGGTTTTTAAAGATAAAATGTAATGAAATAGAAAAAAAAAAAAAAAAAAAAAAAACCAACAACAACATAAAAATTGGACAGTGTAGTTTATTTCTTTATTTATTTGCATGTTTCCTCCATAAACAACTTCTGCAGAAGTAATCATTATAGTTGAGCATTGTGCTTCTAATATATCAAGTTGCAGAAAATATTTTTGAGGGTTTTTCAACCTCAAATATTTTTGCAATATTTTTCAAAAATTCAGAGAAATTCAGAGAGTTTACTGAGTCAATATCTATTATTTCTACTTTCTATTGTACATCTTAGCAGTGAGCATGTATTTAAGGAAGGAACATTTTTGAACCAAATAAATTGATACAGTTCTAATTAGTGTATAATTCTACAAAACAAATCAAGCAAACAAACAAAAATCTAGTATTTTGTGACTGTGTAATAGTGGAAATTCTTGAAATTTTTTTTGCCAAAAAAAGGCAACAGATATATATTTTGGACTAGGTCAAAGGACAGTGAAGTTTCTGTTTAGACAGCATTTACTGATGATAACTATTCCTACTGTTTAATAAGTTTCAAATTAAATTACAATGAAAAATGTGGACAGAGAAGGCTTCATGATAAAAAATATCAGGTATTACAATGCAACTTGGTGGAACTATAAAGAAGATCCCACAGACACACTCACCTTACAATGAAATGTACTCACCAACTAAACGAACATGTTTATTGTTATAGTTTAGTCTGGGATAGAATTTCTTCATAATATCTGGCATAGCACTCTGCCTTGGACTTTTCTTGAAAATAGCAGTATTAAAACAGATATTTTAGTTGTTGCTGAATGTAGTTTTAAAAAAGCCAAGGAATTTTCAGCTTCTTGTGCTACCCTGCCAATGAGGAGGTTGAGGATGAGCAAATAGCTGGGAGAATATGCTGCCAGGCCAGCTAACCCTAAGTGATTGAAGGGAAGCTATGTATTGCATGCTGTTGTGCTCAGTCACAAAAGCTGGGGAAAGTAAGGAAGAAGTGATGAAGAATTTCCAATAGAACTATGATGAATCCTTCTCAAAAGGAAGTGGTTGAACATCTGCCCATTGATGGGAAGCAGTGAATTTGTTCCTTGCTTTTCTTTGTTTGCAAACACAGTTTTCACTTTAACTAGCAAACTGTGTTAATCTCACCCCTAAACTGTTTTCACATTTAGCCTTCATATTTTCCTTGTAGTCCCACCTGGGGAGAATTTGGGAGCAGGTGTGTTGGACTTTACTGCCTAAAAGGTTTAAAGTATAACTACTAATAAAAGTCAGTGTTGTCATCAGCAAAATGTCATAGAATCCTAGAGTATCCCAAATTGGAAGGAGCACATAAGTACATAGTGCTTGAGATGAGGTTGCAGCATTACAGAGAAGAGCGGGGCAATGTATATCTTTGACCAGCTAGCAGTGCTGGGCCCAATGCATCCCATGAAATGACTGGTCCTTTTGTCTCTCAGAGCACTCTGCTGGCACATACTCCTCTTGCTGTTAACCAGAACTTCCAGATCCATTTCCATTGGGTGCCCTCCAGCCTCCTGTCTCAAGTCTATCCAGAATTACCCTGTGCTGGATGAAGAATCCTCCCAGCCTGCCACAAACATAGTAAATATTTGATTATTGTATCCAGACCATTTTTATAACATTGAGAACAGATCTTAAAATGGAGCTCTGGGAATCCCTGTGTCTGACTTTCTGACAGCTTGTTGCAACTCCATTTATTGTGAAACATTATTGTAATAATATGACCCCTAAAGGTGCTACTGGTATGCATTTTTTGGCCAAAAAGCCTTCAAACATAGAATTTAGCATAAAGAATTCGTATTGTGCATATCATTGCATTTTAAAGTTTAAGTGAGTGGCTTGCAGTGTACACACACACATATTTCAACATTGTCAGTGCATGAGGCACATAATGCAACTTCAATATATGTAGCACATGGATCCTACAAGGCTTTAGATTTTTGTTACAATTTTTGTTGTTAGTTTAGAAGAAAAACACTGTAAACCAGTAGATACAAGTGAGCAATAGAATCAAAGAACCACCAAGGTTCAAAAAGCCTTTCCAAGATCATCCAGTCCAATTGTCCATCAATCACCAATAGTTCTCATTAAACCATGTCCCTCAACACAATATCTAAACTTTCTTCGAACACCTCTGGGGTCAGTGACTCCACCACCTCCCTGACCAGGCCATTCCAGTGCCTGACACCTTTTTCAGAGAAGTAATATTTCCTAGTGTCCAGTCTGAATCTCCCTTGGCGCAACTTGAAGCCATTCCTTCTAGTCCTATCACTGTTACACAAGAGAAGAGGTCAACCCCCAGCTAACTACAACTTCCCTTCATGTAGTTGTAGAGAGCTATAAGGTCCCCCCTGAACCTTCTCTTCTCCAGACTGAATAATCCTGAATCCCTCAGCTGCTTCTCATAAAGCCCGTACCCAAGACTCCTCACCAGCTTCACTGCCCTTCTCTGAACATGCTCGAGGGCTTCGATGTCTTTGGGCAGTGAGGGGCCCAAAACTAAATACAGTACTTGGGGCGTGGCCTCACCAGTGCTGAGTACAGAGGGATGATTACTTCCCTGCTCCTGTTAGCAACACTATTTCTGATACAAGCCAGGACATCATTGGCCTTCTTGACCATCTGAACACACTGCTGGCTCATGTTCATAATTTATTTACTTAACCATCTTTGAGGAATTTTTAAATTCTGATGCACAATTTCTCTTTAAAGTATTTCAGAAAGGAAAAGTAGCTCATTATTCAAAAAGATAACTGGAATCCAGTGTTATGGAATAAGACTTGGAAAGCTATTCTCTTCCCCTGTTTCCATATCAACTGTTAATTTTTGCACGCTCTAAAATGTAGCATGTATCATTTACTAATTTGGATGGTACACAGTCTCAAGGGTTAATGTGGTCCAAGAGTATGGAAATTAAAAGCAGAAGTATAAAATTGGAATAAAGTTTGGAAAATATTTAAGAGTTTTACTACAACACTCATTCTAAGACGTTCCAACTTAAGTAGTATGAAAGGTGTTCAATTCCAGAATCACAGAACCAGAGGGGTTGGAAGGTGCCTCAGGAGATCATCTAGCCCAACCTTCTGTTAAAACAGGTTGCCAATTAGAAGTTTATGCTAACCAGAATACTGAAGACTTCAGCTTCTCCAAGAGAATGTGTAGGTACTCCTTCTCTACTAAGGTATGCAAAAGAATTTCTTAATTTAAAACCAGTTTTCTGCAGTTAAGACTGTATTAATTATTATGTAGGCAAACACAGTTGCCATAACAATGGCTTTCAAACAGGAAATATTGCAAGATATTGCTTCACTATGTGTGCTAGTAATAGAGCTTTTTATCATCTGCTTTGTATGGGGGCAGAGACAGATCTCTTTTCCATTCAGAGCACTGCAGTGTATTTTTTCATGATATATAATCAAATAATATATGCTCTAATGAAACACAAACATTTTTTAATTAAGAAGGTGGTTAAAAAATAGAAGAATGCCTAGGCAGAAACAAAGAATGATGAGAAGATGCAAACAGCTTTTCTGATAGATACCACCATTGTGCACTTTTAGTACAAGGAGATCTCACTGTGAATCACTTTTCCTTTATGATAATACAAAATTTGTGAAAGCAGATGTTGAAAGAGTTTACTTCCTGAAAATTGTAATGGAGAAGAACTTTTAGTTGGCCTGTACAAAAAGGAAATTTACCTCAGCGTGGCACTTTTCTTCCCCTCAAAAAAACAGTAGGCATACAAAAATGAAACATAGCTTTCAGTAATGTAAGATGTTAGCAATCAAACAAAAATGGTGATTTCTTATATGGTTTTACATTCCAAATAAATTAAACACGTTATTATTATTTTGTTCTTCTACGATGTGTTCTCTATTAATCAAGACAATACTGACAGTCCTGTAATTTTTATGGACAAATCTTTAAGAACACTGTAGTCTCTTCTAGCCAAATGTGCATAATTTGTAGCAGATATTGTGAAAACAACTAATGCAAAGAAACCACAATGGTGATCTTAAAGAAGCTCAAGGTGTGTTTTATGATGTAAATCACAGTGCCAGGGATACTGTGATAATATCAAAATAGTAAGATCCAGAAGAACTATAAACAACTAAAGAATACTGAGAAAAACAAGAAAATACCCTAAATCTTTGATTCTTATTAGAGGTTACGTTCTAAGGTGACATAGTTATTGGTATTCCACATCATAACATCATGTAGCACTAGATGTTCAACTGTTAATGCTCAAGTTCTGGGTACCTGTCCAGAAGAGAAGAAGAACTACATTCCCCAGGGGGTTTGTGGTCAGAGAGGAGATAGAACTCCTGGCAAGGTCACCTGATGCATTTTTCTTTGTCTGCTCTTCTTTGTCTCCCTGCTGCTCAAATGGACTGCACATCTCATGTCAGCATTATGGTGAGTCCTATCCACCTTTCGGACATGATCTCTCTCTTTATATTTGGTTTATTGGCTTCAATTCTAATTATATTGTACTATGTGATATGGTGTGTTATCTTGCATTGCAATACTATATTTAGTAAATTAGTTTGTTTCTCCTCAGATCGTTGCCACTTTTAAAAATTATTTTGGGGTCCCCTCTTCCGTTTTTCCAGAGGCGTGGATTTTGCAAAATCCCTCTGCCCTGTTGGTCATGGAACTGGGCCAAACCAGCCCATAAACCGCTGACATAAGGATTTTCAATTATGATTCAGTAGACACTTCATAGAACTTCTTGAACAGGAATTTTACAATGCACCATTTCAGGCATACTACTAGTGTACTAGTAATACTGACTCAAAACTGAAAATTAATTCTGATACATATAAATCTAAATCTTTTTTTTTTTTTTTCAATTTTTAACTATGCATATTAATGTATAGCATGAAAAGTAAAGAAATCAACTTATTAAAATGTAGTGAAATTTAAATATTAAATATTATTGAAAAGATGAAGACTATTTCAATTAGAAGACTACTACAAATTATTTCAATATTAATATATTAAGATTTTAGATTATTTTAATAAAAGAAACTTTCATAAGAGCCTTTAGATATTTAAAAATACACTTTTGCTATCACTGAAACATAGTTTACAGAAAAATCACTTTTTTTTTTTTTTTTTGAGTGTTCCCTAAATGCCTTGTTTGTCCTAGAAAATAGTCTCTATGTACTTTGACTCAGACCTATCTGAAAATTACTCAAACTATAAAGCATTACACAGAAATGTAAGGAATCAAAACATAAACAACTGTGCATTTAAAAAAATGTCTCTTAAATCTATGCATTACACAGTATTTTATGCAAGAGTATATAAAACAGAAATTCTTGAGATTTCTATTTCCCAGTAGAATATTCCCCTAAAATAACTAAATAAGCATTTCCATAGTACGTTTTCAAAACTGAATATAAATTTCTAAAAATGGCACCAGTATGAGTGACTGTATGTATTTACAAATTAAGATATGTTTCTACTCATTTGCACATTGTCAGCTCAGATAAATGTATTCCTGATGCACACAGTCACAGTTCAGACCTGTTATTTTTCTCTCCAAGAGCCTCATGCAGATTATCATTTTTATTGAAAAGAAGCAGTTAATGCATAAATTAACAACAGAGTTTTGGGAAGTTCAGCTACTTAGAAGACAAGAATAATGACAAAATTTCTGACAGCATCTCAACTAGCAATTCACAGGAGGCTTCAGTGATTTTTGACTCCAAGTTCATTTTCTCTGTCATGGTAGTTCAATGAGAAGCTGTCATGTTACTTTCACCAATGACTGCCAAAGCCTTTGATCAATGCTTACATCTTAAAACTTGCACTGGCAACAGTTGCTCTTCAACTCCTCATAAATCTAACAACAACAAGATATATCTGTGATGTACAAAAAGGTTAAAAGAAATATTCATATTTAGTAAGTGGTAATGTTAGCCAGCCAAGGTACCAAACTATAAAATCTAATACTCATCCATATTAAAACAAGGCCTTTAAAATTGTGGAAGGCAGATGTTATCTAAGTCCATACAGAGAGACTGTTTATCAGTTAACTGGTGAATATAAAATTAGCAGTCGTGGTAGCACAGAGCATAAGAAAATTAAATGTTAGTAGTTGCCGGATGGAAAAGTAAGTATGAGATCCATAATGTGTATTAGACTAATTCTGTAAACATATCTTTTACTAGAGGAATTTAAGGAAGGATGGAAGGAAGCCTTGCCCTCTGCTATGGCTGAGAAGTGCATGGTGGGGTCAGTGTCTTAGTTCAAGTAGTTGTAGTATTTGTCACCTAAGCGTTTAAGATCCGAGAGCCTTAGATGTAAGATACTAAGAGATCCTGGTATGCTGAAATACAAAACAAAAGTTACAGCAGAGCATAGACACTGGCCAGACTGTAATAACATCACAGGGATGGGAACTTGATAGTACTGTGAAACTGATAGATTGGATAGTAGACACTCCAAATCAGTTTCTGTTTTCTGTTGCACCAATTGCAACAAAGATATATCTGAAAGTAACTCATGCTCCATCTGAAAATAATATAAAAATGGCTCAAAAGAGAATGAATTTGGGGAAGAAACCTTCACACACAAGTCAGGAGGACATTGCGGCCTCTGGGATCAGTCAGTGAGCTGAGCCTCTCTTCCCAGTATTGATGCCTACTGGGTAACATTTGCATGCTTGGTTATTCTGAGTGCTCAACCCTGGAAAACTTAGAAATCTTTATTAGTTCTTCAGTAATTTAATGTGTTGAGGTTGAGTGTATTATTCACACTCTTGATACTCACATGTGCTCCACAGTGTATCACCGGTTACAAAATAATTTGTAATCTATTGTTTCAATAAACAGTGCTATTCATTAAGCTAGCCATGAGAGTTTGTACTGGACATGACCAAATTGGTTAAAGTGAAACAAAATCTATCTAGGACAAAAATAAAAGGATCGTAATACAATGAAGCTGTTATCTAATCAAAGTGATAAAAAGCACCTTCAAAAACAATTAGAGTAGCAGTTTTGCAATTACAAAATAAAAAATGGAAGGAATGTTAAAGGAGAAAGAGGAGGGGGAAAAAGCAGGGCAGGACAGAACAAAAAAGTACTTGTGCTAAACTAAAATACTAGATTATGACAGCTTTATAATATGTGAATAGGTACACCAAGTAATGTTGTCTAATGGTACTTAGTGTATTACCATTTCATTTATTAAAACAAAGAACTTGTACTAGGCAGGAGTCCTGTTGCTTATGGATTTTGAGAAAAGAAAAAAAAAAAAAACGATGTTCTTTGCCTGGGTAGATAAGATTTTTATAGCTATATCAGAAAGATATTGACAAAATATAGTGGACATATAAAAGACAAATTTTAAATGGCCAACACCACAAACATTATTTTCATTAATGAATACTGAGGCAGTAAGTTGTGCATGCCTATTTTATATATTTAGATATCATTATTGCACTTCAATAGGAAAAATAATAAAACTTGACTGACAGCCTATCACTGCATGGTTACTCAGAGTTTGAAAATAGCAAGTGTCTTCAAAAGGCTTCACTGCCCTTGGAAGCATTCCCTGACAGCATGCTGATTGAGGAATAAACCTCATTTACAATTTGTCCAGCAGGACTGTTATTAGGGAGGAGGATAAATTCACACCTTCTGAATTCCCATCAAAACAAAATAAGGCTTCTGTTAAACTACAAATATAGTAATATTTTCCCTCTTTTTACACTCTTCTCAACTACACTTGATGAATACCTGTGCTATATTTTAATGAGCTGCTGTCAAACAACTGCATGAGATTAGATAGCAGATAGGAAAAAATAACAAGGCTAAGTGAGTTTTTTCATTCAAATTCAGTAAATAGTAGGTGTGTTGAAGAAGAAGTTTCCTTCAGAATTCTTCTGAAGCAGAGGTTAGTGACACCAAACAATGAAATAAAATATGCATTCTGTGTCGGTAATAAAATATTTGCAATTCAGTGTTTTTTAGCTTATGGATTCCAAACCAAAAATAAAGCTACATGAAAGGATACATTGAACATATAAGAATGCTGAACATGAAATTTAAAAAACGTGAACAGTCATACTACTACATCTTAGCTCAACAAGTGCTGAGTGCCTGTTGATTTTATACAAAACGAGGCCTTGTACTCAGATAATAAAGCAGTGAACCAAAGACTAGCTTGGCAAAATCTTGCCATTGCTTGATTACATAATCAGTAGATAAAAGTTTATTTGCTTCTTCAATAGTTTCCTTCAGGTTTTGTGATTCTGAATGTGAAACTGGAAAATATATATAAAAATAATTCTGTGCAACTCAGAATTCTATCTACACCAGTGACCAGTAAATCATTTTTAGATATTTCAGTAGTAGACGTACACACAGATGAGTCATTTCTAAGATTTAAAAAAAAATACATGCACGTAATTAAAAGCATGCATATATAACTCTATGTTTCTTATTCTCACAATGTGTAAGGAACAAACAATGGACTCTTCAATTTTTTTTTTTTTTTTGTAAACAAAAATGGAGGCTCTACTTTGAAAACGATAAAAAATGTTTTTAGATTGAATAAATTATTAGTCAAGCTCTATACATGTAACTAGTGTATTTATCAGTTAACTGCTTTCACTGCTTAGTTTTAGCAGGTTCTGAAAAATGGCATTGATGTAGACAACAGTGCAACTCTAAACTTTGTCAAAAAAGACATTCGTAAAGATGAGTTTTATTCATAATCATGACAAACAAAAAACTAGATCTGATAATCAGTCCTGTTTAAGATGAAATGTTTACATAATGTTTCTGCAGAAAACTGCAGAAACAATAACAAACCACGGTCCAAAAATCATTGGAAAGCAATTATAGTGTTACAAGGCATAGTCCTTTGTATGGCAGGTAGTCACATTGTAATGTCTTTTCCATAATCTTACAAAGCATTATCTTTAAGCTAAACTTCAGTATAATGTTTTAATTTCAAAGACTTTTTGTTTCAGTTTGATTCTCATATATTATTTTTTTAACTCCATAGTCTATTCAAGTGCTTTGTTCTTACAATGTTCTTTAAAGTTTAAGTGTTCCGTTCTCTCCTTGTGACCTAAGAATCTAGAAAGATTAGCTGCATCTGTTATTCAGACTGCTTTACGATGTAAGAAAATAAACTCTGCATGGAAACAAATTGGATTTAAAATTAGTTTCTATTGAAGGAAAAAAAAAAAAAAAAAGAACTAAACTCTCACAGATAGAACACCAGTGAAGAAAAAGCACTAGTAAGGAAAAGACCCTGTAACAAAAATGAAGGAAAAACAAAGATATAATTATTTCTAGAGAACTTCTAAATATATTCTAATATGTGTATATACATACGTAGAGATATAAGGTAAAGCTAAATTTTATGTGAAGAAACTTTCTGTGTTGAATGTAGTTGTAAAAGTTTTGACAGCAGAGGGGCATCTATGCAGATGATAGATAGATGCTGTCTGCATCTGCAGACAGCAGATGGCCTCTATGGGGAGAAGTTAGGGCTTCCCTGTCTACTGGGCACAGCCTATTCTAGCCTGCTTCAAAGTCCTCACTGTAAGCCATGATAGGAACCACGTCAGATGTGCCTCTGTGAAAATGTAGGGCAAGGGTGAAAAAAAATGCAAAAAAGCATCCAAACACAGAGAAAGAAGAGGAAGAAATTAGTGAGAAACAAAGGCAGAGATTGGAGGGTTTTGATGGAGCTCCTGACAAAGCAGATGTCCCACTGAAAAGGCTGAGGTTGCTGGAGAACTTATGGTCAATAGAGTGAAAATCAAGGAGTGGTAAAGAAACGTTTGCTGTGTATGGACTACAACTCCTGCTGCAATGTCCACTGCCTCACTGAAGGGCTGAGCGTACTCTAGAACTTAACTCAGAATTTCTGATAAAGAGACTACCACATACAAAAACCTAAGAATCTAGGGATTCTCCGGCTCTTAATCCACTTAATGATTCAGTCCTTTCAAAAGTAACTATACACGGAAATACTTGTGTCTGGATTTGGACAACTTATATGCAAACCATTATTAATTATATTAATTATATCCACTCAAGGATGATAGGGAGCTGACAGAAGTGATTGCCAGGCCACTTTCTATATTTTATCTGCAGTCCAGTCAACCACAAATGTCCCACGTTATTGGAGACTTGCTAATGTTATACTGATCTACAAGAAGAGTCTGAAGGAAGATCCAGAAAACTACAGGCCTGCCATTCTCATCTTGGGGTTGGAAAAGGTCATGGAGCAGATCATCTTGAGTGCAATTCTGTGGCATGTGCAGGACATCAGGGGGATCAGGCATGGCCAATATGGATACATGAAAGGCAACTCCTGCTTGACAAACATAATCTTTGAGAGGTGTATTCTTCATTTAGTAAAGAACTATCTGGATGGCTGGACACTCAGAGTGGTGCACTGAAATAAATCCAGCTTGCAGCATGTCACTAGTGGTGTTTCCCAGGGATCACACTGGGACCAGCCCTGTTTAATATCTTTATTGATGATCCGTGCCATCAGATTGAGTGCACCCTCAGTAAGTCTGCATGTAACATCAATAAGGGAGGAAGTATCAATCTCTCTAAGGGTAGGAAGGCCCCACACAGGGATCTGGCTAGGCTGGATCAATGGGGTGAGGCTAATTTTGTGAGGTTCAATGTGACCAAGTGATAGTTCTGCACTTTTGTCAAAAACCAACTTGGGGCTGAATGGCTCAAGTAGTGTGGAGAAAAAGATTATGGAGGTATTAGTTGACATCCTTTTAATTGTGAGCCAGCACTGTGTCTAGCTGTCGAAGAATACTAATATCAACCTGACATGTATAAGAAGTAATGTGATCACCCGGACCAGGGAGATGATTGTCCCTCTACTTGGTACTAGTCAGACTACCTCCTAAGTACTGTTTTCAGTTCTGGGCCCCCCAGTACATGAAAGACCATACGTGAAAAAGGCACTGGTGCATATCCAAAAAAGGACAACAAAGCAGATGAATCTAAAATACAAGTCTCAAGGGGAGTGGCTGCAGAAACTGAGGTTGTTCAGCCTGGAGATGCAGAGGCTCAGGAGAGACCTTAACACTCTCTACAACCATCTGAAAGGAAATTACCTCTTCTCCCACATAACTAGTAATAGGACCTGAGATAATTACTTTAACTTGCACCATGGGAAGTTCAGGCTGGATATTAGGAAAAACATATTCTCAGAAAGAGTGGGATACTATTGGAACAGGTTGCCCAGAGAAGTAGTGAAGTCACCATCCCTGGAGATATTCAAGAAAAAAGTAGATGCCTCACTGAGTGACATGGAATACTGGACATGATGGTGGTAGGTTGATTGTTGGATTAGATGATCTTAGTGATCTTTTCCAACCTATGATTCTGTAGTTCTATGAGTCTATGTTCTGTTATCTGCAAGAAAAGTCAAGGATAGACTTTTGTAAATACAGATTTGGATATTTTCTAAGTGAAAAGCATAGAATGTGATGTAAGACAACTGTAAGACTAGAAGTGTAATTTGTAAATTCTTATGGATAAATTGTTTTCATGTAGAATCCTAATTTCAGATAGAATATAAAAAGTTTACAGTTTTTCAGATTTTTATATCATTCATTTTTGTCTAATGTAAACTGCCATGTTACATATCCATAAATAAAAGTGTATTTAAAATATTAGACATTTTTTATAGATTATTATGATTTGGAACCAGTAAAGACATTATGAATGAATTTTGTTTCCAATTCTAAGAAAAATAGGAATTTGTATTTTTTTAAACACCAAGATTAAACTGAAATGCTGTCAATTATCAATAAAGTTACTGCTTTCTATTTTTCCACCTATAAGCTCTGAAAGAAACCACATACCTCTCTTTAAGACGTCCTGATAGAGATACAAACATGGTTAATTGCTCAGTGGAATTGCCGGCTTTAATCTCAAAGTCTGATCCTTTGTGAACTCTGATTGGTACTGATGTTTACTGAATCAGTCAAAAACTTTCTATTACATCAAAGTCAATCTCAATTCTCCCTGATAACTGCAAATTCATGTAAAACTTAGAGACTTTCTTACACAGATCAAAACTACCATTTTAATGGCCTAAGAAAACTACAGTGAGAGTTAGAGGAAGAAATTGATAATTAACTACAGATTTCAGACCTTAATGTCATAAAAAAAAATCTTAATTTCTGAAAAGAAAGAATGATACAAGCAAATAATATTTATGAAGAGATTAGGTCTTTCTCTGGCTTTTAATCATTTTCTAGCTTCCTACAGTGCAAAACAATTTAATTTACGAGAGCAATGGAAAACTTGATGGATTCTTGGGACAGTTTTCATTTAAAAAATAGAACCAGTCTATTTGGTTACATACATTCGTACTTCATACGTTATTCATTTTGCTCTAAAACTGCCTTCTTTTTCATTAAAATATGTGTGACACATTTATGTACACTAATGAGAAATATCTGCATACTGTTCATTCATTGAATTTGTCCAGTTCTTTTATGGCTGTATGTAGGACTAGTGCAGCCATCCATTAAAGAATATTAGTCCATTTGTATGCATGTGCCAGGAGGACATTCAAAGTAGAATGCTCCAGAGTAAAGAACAAAGATCAAGATTTTTGTTGAAGCATATAATGTATCACAATGCTAATAGAGTGTACAGACATTCATTCAGCTCAACTGCATTACTTTTGGTGCCTTAAAAATAGATCATATCAACATTTTTTTTTTTCTGATGGACTGCTTAATTCTATGAAGCTCCAAACAGTAATTTGTCCCAGTTTGAAATCAAATAGTTAAGATAGTAGAAGAGTTCATACTGAGAATTTATATTGATAGTTTATATTACATTAATATATGAGTAACATAATTTGAAGAATTGCTGATTGTTCTTTTTCCAAAAAAAAGTTTAGAGACAATTTGTAGATCTTTTCATCTACTGAATTATATTGAAAAAATCTTAAAAGTACTCACTAGAAGATAACTTTTTTGACTACAGAAGATGCATTTCTTATTTAACCAGCTGTAGTCTCTCTAAAGCTGCAGATCCAACTAGCTCTTACAGCACATAGCTCTGTCTCAGAGTGTTAGAAAACTTACAGAACTACGAATGGAGGAAGTCTCAGCTTGTGTTCTGTGGACTGGAGTACAAAAGAGATTGTTAATTTTCTGCAGGGAAGAAAACATGCTTGGCTACTTTCCAGAAGCCACTGAGGGAGTTGGCTGCTGAAGGGAACAGGCAGGATGGACAAGCTTTTATATGTTTTTTGAAGCTATGTAAATCTGACTGAAACCTGAAGAACTCTTGAGAGCTGTAAAACTAAAGATCCTCAGTCTGAGAACTTCCTGAGTGTAAATTGTTACTAAATAGCACTCATAAAAGATGTGCTTATAATCACCATAGCTTTAAATGATTCTTTGTTGTTGAATCAAACATGACTGCACTGCCGGCTCAGAGATGCTAAATCTGCTGCTCTGTCTTCAACATAATTCTGCATTTATCTTCCAAGTATATATTTTTTAAGAATTATGAAATTTTAAGAACTATCCTGTGAAAAGAAATACATCTGAAAATGCATTAATGAAAGATTTCAAAACACGTTCCAAGGAGGGAAGTGGTGATATAAAAAGTCAGCGGGGAACAGCAACATTTGCATCTCTATTTGTTTATTTTTTTCTTGAAGCTCATTTTACTTGGATGAAGTATCTATGCTTAAATTGCTTTTTTCTCATTCACAGCCAACAAAAGGAAGATTCTCCAAGGCTGAATATGTGGGACAAGTGTTAAAATTTCAATTGCATGAATTTGTTTGGTTGCAAATGTATGCATATTTGCAAAGCAATTAAGTAACAGCAAAATACTCTAACACCTGTCTTTCTCTGCATTATACTTAGTGGTTCACATACTGCAATTCTTGTTTCCTAAAATGTACTTTTTAAAAGTACATTTTGATCAAAAAATAAAACTGAGCAAAAATCATTTGAGTACCTAAAGTATCTGATGTGTTTTTTTTTAAATGTATTTTTTATTTTATTTCGTTATTTTGTTATTTTGTTGTTGTTACTGACTATATAAATTTGGTTTATGAAAAACAGCCAGATCATAGTTCAAGTTTTTCTTTTTTTTCTTTTTTTCTTTTCCTTTGCGGGGTGGGAGGAGGGAAGGGACGAGGGGGAGGAGAGATTGGAGGAGAAAACAGTAAAGAAACTTGCTTTATACTAAGCAAGCTTCTCTGTACAACCTGTTCCAGTGCCTCACCATACTCATTGTAGATTTTTTCCTCTATATCTAATGTAAATATCTCCTTTAAATTGAAATATGAATCATCCTATTGCATCATTATTTTGCCAGAATAAGAGAAAGACTGGTATAGTCTTGTCTTTAGCCATGGAGTATTATAAGCCTCAGTATTCTTACCATATTCTTATAAAGATTATTTCAGAAGGATATATGAATCATTAAAAATTATATCTATGCTAGAAAACTTTTGTCAAGTTTGAAGAAATTAAGTCATTTCAATGTTTCAATTATAAAGAAAATGTGTTTGACACTGACAGTGATACCCTTGGCTCATAAGCCATCAAAAAGAAAAATGAAGCTTAAAAATGTTTAAATACTATGCATAGTTAATAGATAAATCATATAGTTTCCAAATGGAAAACAGTCACACAAAATATACACCAAGTACTCTGGCAAAACATTGTCATCTGTGTAGATCAACATGGCATACTCATTCATTTTGTAGAAGAGGAAAATATAGTGACAGACAGGAGACTTAAGGAGGGGTAGTCCTAGACATTAATGGTATACAGGTTAGACGATTTTACTGGTTTATGTGGAATTAAACTAGATTTCTTACTATAATAGCTCCTCTCCTTCACCTGTCCACTCCTGTCCTAGGGAATTTGTCCCAAGAGTGTTGCCAGGAAAGACAGTCTCTTCTACTATTTGTAGAACTTTTGTCCGCTTCTACTGCTACCTCTTGACCATGTGGACTATGCATACATATGCCACAACTGGGAGGTGAGCAAAAGTCAGATGTACATCTACAAATTCTTGTATGAGCAAGTCTACAGTTCTTTAGGATCACGTCTTGAAGATTTTTACTAAAAGCAGAATTGTAACTCAAAAATATCAAACCCATACTTTTCTGTACAGAGATTAATGAACTTGTCAGTGCTTAACTGTTTGTCAGTCATCTGTTCTGGGGGAAATAAAAACAAAATAAACAAAATACACAAATAAATAAGAAAATTTAAAAAATAGGGGAAAAAAAGCGCATGCTCATGTATTCTCATGCACTTTCAGTGGCAAACTAAGACCCAGATAAATGCACTTGACAACTTGACAGCTTCAGAAAATTATAGGAAAATTTTTTAGTTATATTGTAGAAATTATATTTTTTATATATATATATATACACATATATATATATATATATATATATACACATATATATATATATATTGCTAGGTACATATATTATGTCATATATTTTTCTATGTATATAAAATTATAGGAAAATCTTAAGTGCAAAAATAGTTTAAATATATAATTAGCACTATTCATTATTCCACATATTTATTCTACCTACTTATCATCAACAATTTATCAAAGTATTAAGATATAAAAATAGATTTAAATTGTATAAAATTAATTTTAAAATGTCACAACAAATGATTATATTTTAGCCCTTTTTTCATTGTGTAATAATAATAATAAGAAGAAGAAGAAGGAAAAGAAGAAGTTGTGGTCTGTTTTTACTCCCTTGGTTGCCATTTCAGGCAGTTATACTGGTATTTAAGAAGCATATTTGAGAAAGCAACGTCGTAGTCCTTTATTTAAACATATAGAATGTATTTTGAAATGGGTGCTATTTCAAGGGTAAAATCTAAAAGTACCTTTTATCCTCAAGATTCATAAAAGGATACTAGGGCAGCCTGAATATAATTATTAAGCAATATATTAATTCATTTTGATTTTCCACACACATGTACCTATGAGTTCAAAACCTCATTTACATATTCTGCCCCCTCCCCAAACGATGCTGTTTCTTTTGGCTCCTAATTTTACTCAAGGCACAGTTCTTGAATGTCTCAGTTTATTACAGAGACAAACTTCATTCAATGACAGATAACTTTTCATTTTAACGCACTCATGCTACTGATACATGTGGTTCAAAGATATTCCATTTTGCACCTGAAATTAGTTTTTATGTTACACCTACAAAGTCTAATAGAAAAAAAAGAAGATATTTAAATAAATGCCAGTAAGTGACTCAACTGAAACAAAGCTGAAAATTAAGGTATAAGTGGCTAAAGTGATTAAGACTGTCAAGTTCTCCTGGTTCCTGTTAGACAGTGAAATAACTAGTGGATTATTATTTATCTCTGAATGTGAGTTTGGGGGATTTAATTAAAGATGTTATACTATGTTTTTCAAAGCCTATTTGAGGCAGTAAATCAAAAACTGCATACAATGTGCTGTTGTTAATGGAAAAATGGATAACCAGGCATGTCAGAGATGTCCGTCTTCTAAACTTTTTCATTTTTCTGCTTTGAGATTTTTTTATTTATAGAAGTAAGAAAAACAACTGATATTAGAATGTCAGACTTTTCCAAAAAAATGTGTCTTTTCCTGAAAAATGCATCTTTTCTATCATGAGGATATATTTGCTAACTAATCAGTATTGTTACTGTAAAAAATAGAGTACTTAAATGTATCTTAAAAACAAAAAATAGATGCTGTTAATATACAGACAAAATAATTGGAAATAAGATCACAAAAAAAAGCTTTTATGAAAATAATGGAAGTTTCTGTAAAACTTGAAGTACTCAGAGTAGTGAATTCCTTCAAAATATTTGTAAAATATAAATCCAGTACAGCTAGAGAACACTATTCCAAAATGATGTCAGACCTCACTTTTCATATGTATCATAATTAGTGAAAATGAGGTGGATGACAATTGAACATCAGTGGCAAACTCTGCCTTTCTTGGCATATGTAACTTAGCCAGAAAGCATGGAAACCACTCAGTGGAAAACATGATGATCTGATCTGGGTCTGGAAGATTAGATCAGTTTAACAATTGCTATATCAGGCAGAATATTAGACAACCAAGAGAAATTAAATCAGTTTTCACATTGAGAAGAGTGTTGAGATTTTTTTTTTTTTCCATTGTGAGAGTCTATAACCGTAAATAAAGGTAAAATATCCCAGCACCCTTATGTCTAGGGAAATAGTATCATACCAGTAATTAAAAATATATTAACTAATTAACAAAAAACAAAAACAAATAAACAACAACAACAAAACATTATATAAAAGTGCCTGTAAGACAGCTATGAAGGAGACTAATTGGGCCAAGAAAATTTCTTGTGGAAAAAAACAAGTCAATTTGTCTTACCAGTTTTAAGGGGCTAAGTGAATAAAGACCTGCAAAATCTCTTCAGTTGAATCAGGCTTTACACATTTTACCATCTCCTGGACAATAGTCAAATCTGCTTTTCCCACAGAGAAGGACTTTTAGTTCTGGGGTCATTGACCTCATGGTAAAAAAAAATGCTGGATTTTTGTATGAGACATTTGTACAGGTTCAGTAATTTTTCTGCATCTTGAACAGGCCACCTAGAGAAGTTTTGGATAACTTACCAAATGAAGTCCTCAAAGTTGTATTGAACAGGGATTTGAGCTACATAGTCTAGTAAAAGATGTCCAGTGGAATTAGACTATGTAGTCTACTAAATTCCCTTCCAGACCAAAATTTTCTATAATTCTATGACTCCATGATACTTTTTTACCAATGAGGAGAAACAGAATAAAATACAAGAGATCTATTCCACATTCTGCACACATTTTAAATTTTTATTTTTGGCTGCAAATAAATTGCTTTCTACTTTAATTTTCTAGTCTCCTTATATATCTTTGCATTTTTAAAAGCACAGAAGTTCTTTCATAAGTGCTTTCTTTTCTAGGTTTCATAAATTTTTAACCTACATATAAATCATTCTTTTCCTATACTCTCAAAAAAAATCAAAACTAAACTAAACTAAAGGAAAACAAAGCAAAATATAGAATGCCTACAATTTCTTGTTTATGATAGAAGGAAAAAAAAAAATAAAAGAAAAAAAAAAGAAAAAAAAAGGATGTTGAAAAGCCAATTAAAGAGAGGAGAGGAGAGGAGAGGAGAGGAGAGGAGAGGAGAGAGAGAGAAGAGAAGAGAAGAGAAGAGAAGAGAAGAGAAGAGAAGAGAAGAGAAGAGAAGAGAAGAGAAGAGAAGAGAAGAGAAGAGAAGAGAAGAGAAGAGAAGAGAAGAGAAGAGAAGAGAAGAGAAGAGAAGGGAAGAGAAGGGAAGAGAAGGGAAGAGAAGGGAAGAGAAGGGAAGAGAAGGGAAGAGAAGGGAAGAGAAGGGAAGAGAAGGGAAGAGAAGGGAAGAGAAGGGAAGAGAAGGGAAGAGAAGGGAAGAGAAGGGAAGAGAAGGGAAGAGAAGGGAAGAGAAGAGAAGAGAAGAGAAGAAAAGAAAAGAAAAGAAAAGAAAAGAAAAGAAAAGAAAAGAAAAGAAAAGAAAAGAAAAGAAAAGAAAAGAAAAGAAAAGAAAAGAAAAGAAAAGAAAAGAAAAGAAAAGAAAAGAAAAGAAAAGAAAAGAAAAGAAAAGAAAAGAAAAGAAAAGAAAAGAAAAGAAAAGAAAAGAAACAACACAAGGCCACTGTCCCTCAAAAGAACACAAAATTTCAATTAGGGATATATGGAATTCTTACCATTCAAATTCTCACTTGACTTACATGACGAGCATAATTTTTGTTATTTTGAAGACAAAGAATAGATGTACTCTATATAAATACATTTTGTCTGTGTGTGTGAAATAGAAGCTGCATTTCAATTATCACAGCAGCTGGAATCTCATTACAACTTCAATTTTTACTATTTGACTGCCATTCTAATTCTCAATTGATGTAATAGAAATCAACATCAACAAGAAAAATAGAATGTTCTGTTTTGTCTAAAACACATAAAAACCTACTTAAATGCCTACTTAACATTATAAATACTTGATGAAATAAGAGGACTATGGGAAATTTGAAACTAATGTGAAGTAGCTTGTGAAGTAACACAAGCTTGTGTTACTTCACATAAATGAAAAATACCCATCAATTCCCCAGGGAGTCCCTGTGTAACCAATCCTACACCTGTAGTGTCTGCTAGTGAGAGAACAGGAGTGGGTAATGAAAATATTTCAATATAAATCCAACTTCATCAGAGTCTGAGAAGGCAGAGCTCCTCTACCTAGTTCCCAGCTCTTCACGATGATGCAATGTATGTAGCAATTTAATTGTAATATTAATCATACTTTTATATGATTGAGCAACAAAATATGAATGATAAATTTAAATATGAAAACAGTGCTAGTGTGCCATGATGAGATCATTTAAGAATTTTTTTTTTGTCTGTTTGTTTTTAGGTTTTTTGCTGTTACTGGTTTATTTTGTTTTGTTTTTAATTTAGAATGTTAAAATTTGTTTTATGTTAACATTAGTTCAACTCACAGGAAGTTGTGGTTTTGTAATATGTGGTGTGTTTCCTTCTGCCTATGGAAGAATTCTGAGTATAGTGTAGGTCTAAGGAGCAGAGGAACTAGAAACTTGTCAACTATTGTCCACAAGAAATAATGCTGACAAATACTAAATCAAGCACCATAGCACTGACTGCATTTCCCCCTGACAATGGGGTTTGGTTGCTTGGATAAGTGTCAGCTTTTAGTGTAGGTATCTAGCCTTGAGAAGAGGTCTTAAAAAATCTCTGCCAGGAGACTGCTTCAGGCCCTTGATTCCATGGTCTTCTGCCTGAGAATTCTTTTCAAGAAGACACCTGTATTTGCTGTCAGCTAGAGGGAGATCATCTACAACAGATGTGCTGATGACTGGCCTCCTTAATGACCCAGAGCCTGATGAACTCCAAGCTGAAACTTGTATGTGTCTTGTCACACTGGATATGGTCACAAGGCTCCTGCTGAACAAACCACTGCCATGGACCTGCATAGCTGGCTTTGGACAGATGCATGGGGATTCTGCTCTTGCTACCTCACTGCTGTATGTGACTCCTGGCTCACCCTTCTTTGCACAGCCATGACAAAAGACAAAAGAAAAACTAGCCAGCAAAACTGCTTGCCTCTCCTAAAGCAGGAAGATAAATAGAAGCAATCAGACTTCCTGAAATAAAATATGGTTTAGTTTAGACTAAGTACATAAAATTGATCTTTAATTTGTCTTTATATTGTCTTTAGTTTCTGTGTACCTTTAGTATATATTAGTAACCAATTTAATTTTAATAGGTTGGTTAAGGTATTTTGTAGCCTGAAAAGAACCTATTAACGGGCACCAAACCTTGTGATTTTCAAGGCCTGAATGGCTTCTACCACAGGTTCATTCTGTCATGTGGAAAGTATTATAGTTCTGTTGGGAAAATAGATTCTGATATCTATAAGCTGGAGAAGTGGGTCCATGAAAAACTAATGAGGTTCAATAAGGCCAAGTGCAAGGTGCTGCACTTAGGCCAGGGCAATCACAGGTGTTTATACAAACTGGAGGAAGATCTCCTTGAGTGCAGCCCTGCGGAGAAGGACGTGGGGATCCTAGTAGATGAGAAGCTGAATATGGGACAACAGTGAGCACTTGCAGCCCAGAAGGCCAAATGTGTTCTGGGCTACATTATAAAAAGGGGTGGACAGCACGGAGTGGGAGATGATCATCAATCTCTACTCAGCTCTTGTGAGGCTCCATCTGGAGTATTGCATCCAGGCTTAGGGTCCCCAGTGCAGAAACGTGGAGCTTTTGGAGTGGGCTCAGAGGAGGGCCACAGATACGATCAGAGGGCTGGAGGACCTCTCCTGAGAAGAAAGGTTGATGGAACTGGGCTTGTTTAGCCTGGGGAAGAGAAGGCTCCAGGAAGACCTTATTGTGGCCTTCCAATACTTAAATGAGATTGTGGATAGTTCATCCCTGGAGACACTCAAGGCCAGGCTGGATGTGGCTCTGGGCAACCTAACCTAGTGATTAGCAACCCTGCACACAGCAGGGGGGTTAACACTAGGTGATCATTGTGGTCCTTTTCAACCCAGGCCATTCTATGATTCTATGATTCTATGATCTAGTGTGTATTTAACAAGGCTGATATTATGAGACATGTCTCCAAAATATGTTTTAAGCCTTCCACATATTCTGCATGCTCTGAATTAGGTAGAATGAGCAATTAAAATAAATAAATAAATAAATAAATAAATAAATAAATAAATAAATAACTGTATGTGAACGGTAGTGATAATATAAATAAATAAATAGATAGATGGATAGATGGATAGATAGATAGATAGATAGATAGATAGATAGATAGATAGATAGACAGACAGACAGACAGACAAATAGATAGATAAATAAATGTCTGGTAAATAGAGCAAGCCCCTAAATTTCTCCATTCACTTACTCAGGAATCTCTTGATTTAACCTTTCAATGAACGTAAAGAGCAACAAAGACTCAGGACATTTTCAGCTACATTTTACACATCTTTCATTAATCTATTGTCATGGTTCTATGTTTTTTTTTTTTGTTTTTTTTTTTTGTTTTTGGATTTCAGTATTCCACATCAAAACATCATGTAGTGTACGGGGCATTAAAGTGTCACTGCCCCAATCCCAGGTACCTATCCCTGTACATTACAGCAGTCACGGGATCTGGCCCTTCCGGGTGGGGGGGGGGGCGCTCTCTTGCTGCCTGGCAGTGGGTGCTGGAGGGTGCTTTCCTAGCCGTTCCAACCTTTTCAGGTTTGACTCGGTCCCGGGAACTCTCTCTCTCTCTCTCTCTCTCTCATCTCGTCTGATTTATTAATCTCAATTGCAATTAAATTGTATATATTGTGTTATCTTGTATTCCAATATTATAGTAAAATAAGTTTTCCTCCATAGATTGTTGCCGCTGTTCTTTTCCTCCCTTCCTTCCTTCCCATTTTTGTGGGACTGGGGTGGGGGGGGAGGGCAGAGGCCTATCGCCCCTGTCACGGACATAGATTGATCTGGTCAACTCCGTGACATCTATGTTCTGAATACTGCTAAAAAGTTCAATGAACTGAAACGAGATTACTCAAAGACCAGGTAACATAATTATGAACAACAAACTTTAATTCAGACTGAAATAAGAAGAGGGACAGAGAAGTTTAAACATTCTATTATGTATGCACCTAGAAGTTTAATGCATATGAAGGTTATACGTAGGCTTCTGACTTAAAACTCTTCTAGGAACTGTGAAATGTGCAGTGGGAATTGAGGACACATTAAGAGTAATAATGAAAAGCAACTGAATGAACAGCAACAACGGCAACAAATATGACAAACAAAAAAGAAAAAAACAACAAAAACACAAACACACACACACACACAAAAAAAAACCAACCATACAGAGAAAACCCTGTACGTTACCAAGGAAACATACTGTGTGTAACCACTCTTCCACAACTGCTTTTTAATTATCTAACAAAATATCAAACATGCAGCAATGGAAAATAGAAAGTCTGAATAAAATTGTGGACTTTATATACAATCTTACCTTTTCTTTTACAACTGGCATGAAATCAGTAACATAATCTTACAGCTGATAAAAACAAGGCATTCTTGATGGAAAGAGGCATATAACAGAGACAAGTATCAGATTAGATAAAATTCCAAATTGATTATGCATCTAACATTGTTAGGATAGGCTTGTGATCTCCTCATGAATCTTTATCATAGAAGACTAAGATATTCTCTTTGTTCTGAAAATTTTATTGTTGTTATTCTGATCATTTTAAAAGGATTGCTTTGGTAAAAATCTACCTTTTTTTTTTTTTTTTTTTTTTCTTTTTAATGAGGAAAAAAGAATAATAATTTAATTTTGGTAAACTTGCAGAATAACTGATTTTCTTCTTCCCACTTTATTCCCCTATTACCAGCAGTCTCTAGTGGTTGTATTAGATCAGTAAGATATATTTATGAGGGAACATTATTACAACATGAAAATATTTTGTTATTTCTTTCAATAATAACATCAAAGTAAGGTAATTTACATCACTCAATACCAGCATAGCTGTAGCTATCAGTATCAGTGTCATTAAATTTGTATCATTGTATCAGTAGCATTAAAATGGCAACTAGCTCCTCAAATTAATTATTTAAATGTCCACTATTCTCATTTCGGGTAGAACTCTCAGGAGAACTTAGCCCTTAGCAGCAACTTAATGCCATTTCACTGAACATATGGATGTCTCCATGGGAGTAAAGTTAAGGCAGACTTAAGCAGTTTTGCAAAGCCCACCTATAGCTTATTAGAAAATATTTTGCTGAAGCATACAGCAAAACCAAAGCACTGTGTAATAGAGAAATGGTTCACAGATTTTTCAACCCTAGGGAACTTTTCTAATCATCTTGTCTGAATTCCTACACACCACCAAAGAATTCAATTCATTACTTCCCAGATCAATCCCTTGTCTTCCAATTAAGCTGTAGAAATTTCTTTTTTTATAACCCCCACAGCTGAAAGTCTAGTGTCTGAGACATTGTGCCCAATTTATTAAGCTATCTCAAAGTATGATTTCCCTATATGTCTATTGATAAGTAAACAAGTTTGATGGAAGTATTTGTCAGACAAGTGCCTTAAAATAACAAATAAATGCAGAATTCTTTTCTGAACATTTCTATGTAAGCTTTCCAAATAAGCTCCCTTTACTAACTGTAATGCTCCAAATTCAGTTATTAAAAAAAAGTTAGTATTTTGCTGTTATATAACATACCTTTCATAATAACTAAACAAAATAGTCCTTCAAAGTTATATTACTACAGTGAAACTTCTGTTAGAATTTTTTTTCTGTTTTGTGGTTTTATGATTTTTCTCTAAAATAAAGTGTGATGCAAGAGCTTATATTAAGCTTTATCAAAAGCTGTAAAATGAAACACAGCTGCTTTTTGCTTAACTTATGAGAAGAAACACTTCTGATGCTTACAACTGTCCTCACTTCTGTTTAAAAATAAATCAATAATCTTTTTTTTTTTTTTTTTTTTTTTTTTTTTCCCAGTCCTACAATGCACTTGAATATTAAGCGTACTTTAATAGTGAGTGGAATCTGTGCACAATTATCAGAAAGTAAAAAATACTGACATTGGAAAATATCTCAAACTCATTCTAAAAAAATTTTCACAACGGCAACTGCAAGAACTTCTGGGATAGCTGAATTATTGCATGAGAAGCACACTACATGAAACAAATGAATTTGAAAGCCAGGGAATGAATATTTAGGGATAGCATAGATTGGGATTGACAGGCTTTGAAGTAATCTTTGGAAGAGAGAAATTATCCTTGTTTAATTGGAGAAAAGATATTTTGTTTTATTCTTTTATTTATCCTCAGAAAATTATTATTATTTTTAAGCATATCAGACATGAAAGGTGATTGTACTCTTTAAGGATGTTCAGTTTATTTCTAACTCTATTAGCTGAATTTAAGAAAGTTAAGATTTATTATTTGTCATTAGTATTTACTGGCCTTACTTAATGAACATTATTTAAATTTCAGTATGAAGGCAATGTTATTAACCATGCAGTGAACCTTTCTGATTTTTGTTTGGCTTTTGCCATGAGATATTTGTTCTTTATTAGTAGCAATTAATAGATCTGCAAAATAATCAAATGGGATGGCAGAATAGTAAAGCCATTTTAAAGTTAGTAGATGAAGCAGAAACTTTGACGACAAATCCTAGAATCATGGAAAAGCTTGGATTGGAAGGAAACTTAAATACCACCTATTTCCAACCCCTGTCACAAAATGCCACTTTAGTTTTGGATGGTCAGCTTTTGATGCCAGGTGCTTATTTTTTCAGCATGATTAGACCTGTATAGCTCTTTATATAACCAGAACAGATCTCTCACTAAATATATTAAGTGAAATGTCTTTTATTTTTACAAATTGTACTGCAATTGACTTTTCTTAAACTTGGAAGATTACTTTTAAGTGAATAACTAATACACTTCAGAGTGTGCTAAACATATCTAAAACTGGAAAAAAACACCTGAGACTGCCTTACTTGCATTTTTTATATTGATGTATTTCAACTGAAAGCTTTTAAACTCCCGGAAACTTTCTGAAGTTTTAGAAAGCTTCTACACATTTAAATTCAATCTGATGATAAGACAAACAAACATAATCAACGAAACATAAAGGCCCATCCTTTTCCCCCTGACCAGTACTAATTTCCTCCATATTTACTCCTATATAAGTTCAAGACACAGATGTACATTTTCATAGATACAGGTGCTCCAAGAATCTAGAAATTGAACTTTTTTTCTTTTACAGTTCCAGCAGGAAACTTAGGTTAAGTAACAATGAGAAAATTTATATATATTTGATTTTATATAAAGCTATATTAAGTTGTATTTGACATTCCCATGTTGTGCTCCTATGTGATTCTATCCACTGTGGTCCACTCTTTCACAAAGTTGGCAGTACTATTACTGTCCTTGAATTACACTGGAAGGTGAGATTCCCTATTAACAAACTTGAAAAGAAAAACTTGTTTTATATGTTAGGAATTGATTTTGGCACTGTATATGATTAGTTTTTACAATAAATTGAGTATAGGAAATTACTAGAGTTAATGATATGTCTTAAGAATTTATTGGTACAAATATGAGGTTTGATTTTAATTTGTTGATTGACACTCATGATAAACACATGATTTTTATCATGTTATCTTCAAAACTACACAGTATTTCTGTTCATTGCTGGGTATTTCAGAATATTATTTAGTTGAATGTACAAACATTTCCTAACATAAAACAAGAATGAAAAAAAAAAAAAAAAAAAAAACCACCACGAAATTATACAATGGGTTTATTCATTACTAAGATTTAGGATTAGAATAATTCAGTTGGAAAGAACCTTCAAAGATCATCAAGTCTGACTACACGATTCCTTGAGGGCTGGACAAAAGATAAAGCAAATTCATCACGGCATTGTCCAAACATCTATTAAATACTCTTAAGGTCTTTGAAAGCATCATTGAGAGCAACAAAGATGGTAAAAGCATTGGAAGAAGTTTTATGAGGAGATGCTGAGGACAGTTTTGTTTTGTTTGAAGAAAGTCAAGAGATGACTTCTACACCATCCTAAGAAGAGCTGGAATGGAAAGTGTTCTTTTTGGTAAGCAATGACAGGATGTGCAGCAATAGCACAAACCTGTATCACTTGTTGGTCAGACAGGATGCTCATTAAAAGTAAGGGACACAAGCAAGTTAGGAAAGAGAGCTGGGATACCAAAAGATCAGGATGGCTGCAGAAAACATAAAAATATAATAATTATTATTTTTTTAAGTAGCCTGGAGATTGTTTTCTTTCCTGTGAAACACCTCATGGTTGGAGAATCTATGTTTACTGCTAAGCAATACTAATTGCTGTAAGAAACCATTGTATGAGACAGTCCATCTGATTTGTCAAGTTTCTCATAAAGAAAAGAAAAAAAAAAAAAAGAGGAGAAAATATGTTATATTAGAAAATATCAGAAATATAAAATAATTATCTCAGATAAATTTGAACATACATAAAATTACTTTTGAGTACTTTTTTCAGAAATAAAATATATGTATACTATTAAAGCGTCTAAGTACATTAAGAAAAAAATGTATGAATGCATCATTTTTCACTTTTTGAAATTCAGGGACTTCTTTGCTAAAGCAGTCTGGAAAATAGACTTGAAAACATCAAGGTTGCCATCTTTATAGTCCAAATTTTACAAATAATATATTTTAATAAATGCTCCAAATATTATTTTTCACTATGTTTGTTTAAAATAAAAATTGATAAAATATGCTTGTCAATGATTGAACTCTTAACTGCTGTTGACCAGTAGTACATTGATTGCAGTGATAGAAGAATTTGAATATCATATACAGTGATACACACTGAACATTTACATACTGTAAATGTTAACATCATTAACCTCATGATCAGATGATAACCTGACAACCTCAGCTAATGCATTCACTGTTGAAAAATATGAAGCTGAGCTCATGAGTCACTGGAATGTACACACTGAATTTGATTAAGGCCCTTCAGCTTTATCAAACCAAAGTCACAATGTTTATTGAAAGTGTAGTAAAATGTTGAGTTTTCTTGCAAACACGTATTTAAAATTTCAAAAAAAAAAAAAAAAAAAATCCTATAAGTGATTTAGAAATGAAACTGTTTGAAGAAGCAGAGCAAAAAGTTTTAATACAATGTGAATTTTTACAGCTAGGTTTGAGTGAGAATTATAGGTTTGTCTTTCAAAAATTGTGTCTGCATCCCACAAGCACATGCTATTTTTGTCACAGCACGTAATTTTATACTATAGTTCCACTTACAAAACAACAATAAAAAAATTGTTTAACCAGCTACATGTGGAACTAGGTACTAGGTTTTGCAAGAGACTTTAGAACATATTGGCATTCTGTGACTTTCAAGAATACTGGCTACATTAAGCTTTTAACAAATCTGCCTTCAGCTGAAAATAATCATTGATTGTGTATGATTTTGGGTATCCTAGAACATCTAGAGCTTTATGTTACTTGCAAATGCAGTCAGTGAAAATTGGATTTAAATGACATTTGGAAACCTAGCAAGAATCATCCATAGGATTGTTAGCTGATAGATAACAGGTATTGTTCAGACAAATTATTTCAATAGAATTCCCATCCATCATTTCCTTTGATTATGCAGACCTATATTCAGATCTTCTCCCTACTTTGAATTAAAAGAAAACAAATCAAAACATTCTGAGTATCTCAAGAATGGTCGATATACTACAGAATTTTCAGAAACAATTAATTTTAATACTTACAAGGATCTTCAATCTGTTTGAAAGTATACATATGAATCCCTAGTCACTTGTTTTATAGATACTATCCTTTTTTATTTCCTTCAAATACCATCAGATTATAATTTTCTGTGTGAAGCATTTTTAATATATTTGATATGATGATTTCTATCTTAAAATTATAAAAAAAAAATCAGCTATTTATTCTCTTCTCTTTACTCTTCCTCTTTCTTCCTTCTCAGATAGTTTTTTGATACAATTATGGTCTCTCACATATTTCACTCTATTCTTTTTCACTATTTTGTGTAGAACAAGTAACAAAAATAGCAGACAATGTATAAAGTATGGTGAAGTAACACAGTCATTTTTGTTCTACTCAATGCACTATTTTGATCTACTGTAATATTGCAGAATGTATACCTAACGTACTCAGAATTAGGTAGACAAGTATTTATGAGATGTTTAGTCAGGAAATCTCCATTGGTATGCTCACATGATATCTACAGAAAAGCTGACGTGTTTGCTGGATTTTTTTGGTTGGTTGGTTGTTTTTTTGTTTTTTTTTTTTTTAATGTCCGAAATAAGATGAAGTGAAAATAAGTATGCTACCAATCTGGAATACAAGTCAATTCAACCAGAAACATGGGGTCTGAAGTGCAAAACTATTACTTATTTGCATACTTAAGACTATCTGACGACTCCAAACATACACAAGTCCATGGAATACAAGGAGATATATCCTGGGGTTCTGAAAGAGCTGGAATATATAATTGTCAAGCTTCTCTCCATTATAGTTGAAAAATCATGACAGACCTTTTTTTGAGAAGGATATACAGGAAGATTCCACAAACTAAGGATTTGTTACCTTCTCTTCAGATCCCACCAAGAGCAAATTCTATTTGTAGTGAGGTTGAAACATCAGGAGGCCAAGGGGATGACTAGAGACAGCCCACTCGGTTTCACCAAGGGAAAATCACACTTAAATTGGTGGCATTCTATGATGGAGTGACAGTGCATAAGGGAAGGACAACCAGCGTTGTCTAAATAGACTTCTGCAAGGCCTTCAACACAATGTCTCATACCATACTTCTCTTTGAGTTGGAAAGACACAATTTAAGAGGTGGTCTACATGTCGGACAAAGAACTACTTTAATGGCCACATGTAAAAGACTATAATCAATTGCTCATTGTCTGAATAGAAATGCATAATAAATACTGTTCCTCGAGAGTCTATACTGAGGACAAAGAATTCAACTGTGTCATTAATTATATAGTTGGTGGACTGAAGGGCACTCTCAGCAGTTCTGTAGATTACACCAATCTGAGTATTGCAGTTTATACACTGGAGGGAAGGGCTGTCATCCAGAAGGACCTGGACAGGATAAAATAAATTGATTTACTTGAATTTTATGAAGTAGAAGTACAAGTGAAAGATTCTCTACCAGAATCATATTAGTATCCTGTACTAGCACTAATTGCACTGAGAGCAGCCCTGCAGACTAGGATTTGGGGATACTGGTAGATGAAAATTTAACAGGAGCTAGTGGAGTGCTGTTGCAGCCCCAAGTAAATCATATTTTGAACTACATAAACAGAAATGTTGCCAGCAGGCTTGGAGAAATTATTCTTCCTCTCTACCCTACTTAGAATACTGTGTCCAATTCTAGGATCTTCAGTGTAAGAAAGGAATAGACTTAGAGCAGGTCAGAAGAGGGATGGAGTACCCCTTCAATGAAGAAAAGCTGAAAGAATTGGGGTGTTTAACTTAAAGACCTCTTTTTATAGGCAATGGAAACGTCATTCAACATTTAAAGGACATGTATAGGAAAGGATGAAAGAGTCTTCACCAGGGCATGTAATGATAAAACCATGGATTATGACTTCAAATTAATAAGCAGTAGTTTTAGTTTATTCAATAGAAGGCCTTTTTTTACCCTAAATAGAGTTACACACTAAAACAGACTGCCAGATAAAGTTGTGGATATTCATAGAAATATTCAAAGCTAGGTTTAGAAGGAATTTTGGGCAATCTGATATATTAGAAAGAATCTTTGGGATTTGGACTAGGTGATCTTTAAAGACATAGAATCACAAAATATCTCAAACTGAAAAAGAGCTAAAAAGCATTATTAATTTGAAAAGAAATAGGAGAGGAAGCAGCATTTCCCAGAAGAAAAGAAAATCTTGTTGAATATTCAGTATTCCAATTGCTACACATATAAATTGACAACTTCTGGGGGCCTAGTATCAGTGCAAATGAAAGAATGAATAACAGTCAAAATATGCCAAAATTATCAGAGAATTCAGTGAGACTGCTAAAGAGTGAGTAATTTCCAGAGAGATTCAGAGAAACAGTATAACCTTTGGTATGTTAAGTATCTTAAAAAAACAAAAACAAAAACAAAAACAAAAAACCTTCTACTTTAGAGATTAAGTAAACAATATCATTAGCATTTAAATTGTGGATGATCACAGACAGAAGTCCATGTCATGGTTTTATGATTTTTGGTTATTGGTATTCCACATCACAGCATCATCTAGTTCACTGGGAGTTGAAGAGTTAATGCTCCAGGTTTCAGTACTTGTATTGGAAGAGAGGAACTACTACATTCCCCAGAAGAGTATTCTCTGTGCTGTTATAATTTCTGCTCAGGCAGAACAGGTAAAAGACCTTGGTAGGTCACCTGACATCCCCTTTTTTTTGGCTCTCCCTTCTCTCTGTTGCTCGACCTGACTGCGCATCTCACCTCACCATTATGGTGAGGCCTTTCCACCTTTTGGACACTCTCTCACATTATATTTGATTTATTAGCTTCAATTCTAATTATACCTTATTATAGTGTATTATCTTGCATTCTAATACCATATTTAGTAAATTAATTTGTTTCTCCTCAGATCGTTGCCACTCTTTATAATTATTTCTGGGTCCCCTGTTTCCCCTTTCTGGAGGCAATGATCTGCGGATCCCTCCGCCCCACTAATGATGGAACTGGGCCAAATCAGCCCTTAAACTGTTGACAACATGTCAAACCCTTCAACCTCTCAGACTGAGTAAAGGCAGAAAATTATTTAAAGGCATAGGAAATAGTTCCTTTGCTAATGTGGCCAAACATTTCTCAAATTATGTTCTGTTCATAACTGTAGGTAGAAACTAAAAGTACAAAATCTTACCATTCAATTAAACCAAATAAAAATACAATTTCTTTGTAAAATTCATCAGGAAATTCAGAAAAATAAATGGACAACTGAAAAAGAAGGTGTTTTTTGTTTTTTTTGTTTTTTTTTTTTGGTTGGTTGGTTGGTTGGTTGGTTTGGTTTGTTTTTTTTTGTACATACTTTGTGACTTCAACTTTTAAAAAGTTAGCAAAATAATATTTACAATGAAATTAATTTAAGAAATCAGGGATTTTCAATGAAAATGTCATTAATTCATGAAAGTAAATGGACAATTTCTTGATAGTCATTAGTATGCAGATAGAAACTGTGTTTTACTTTTCTGAACTGTACTAGGTCATGAAACATTTATTTTTAAATACTCAAAAAATAGTAAAATAATAAAATTGAAATATGTTTCTTAGAAAATCTGAAACAAAGCTGAACTTTGACATCTCATCTTGATTCCAATGATTCAAAATCACGCTTATAACAAAAAAATCTGAATTTGAGTGAGATAAATATTTCCAAGAAAGTTATGGTTTAATGTTTTCTTAAATGTTCCCATTAACATATCAGTGTAACAGCTCCACTATCACCATTTAATTCTTTTGAAAATTTTCAACGATGGTTACATAGTTTGTTTGAGATTTTGTGCCTGTTGTGCATCAATTTATAAAGTACTATTCATTTTCACTTTAGTTGCAGAGGACAGAGGACTGATTATCAGTGGTGCATTTTCTTTTGTGATTGCGTATCATGTATTACTTTTAGATGCTATTAAACTTCTAAATGTTAATGTTATGTTAAATACCATCTGCAAATATCCATTACAGTTTTAGGTAATTAAATACTAACTTGAAGTAAATTATTTCTGTCTCAGAAAAGACTAGTAATTAAATAAGATTCTTTTATAGTAAGATTGAGGTTGTAAGCTTATAAAAGTATAATATTTGGAGATTGTAAAATTTTCTGATATAGCCGGTTGGCATTTGTAAAAATAAAGAAAGGTGGAAGAGTTTTAAAACGAAATCTTAACCTAAAGTGAAGCATAGTTTTGGCCAGGAATTCTTGTTGTTAAATATAACTTCTATGTATTTATCTTTATTAGAGGAAAACACACACATACAAGCATAAACAAGCAGAAAATCCACAGGACAACAACTCCAAGCAAAATTTTTAATTAACTAACAGCGTTTTATTGTGAGAGATTAGAATAAAAGCTATTGCAAGCTAAGAAGACTGACACAGTTCTGCAGCTCGAACTGTTAAACTATAGACTCTCATGTGAACTTAACAGTTTAATCAAACATTTCAGTACAGCTACTGAGAGCATTCTCCAATCAGTGTGGATCTTTGGATTTCTTTGTTTACCTTGACATGTAAAATAAAATATTGTGACAATTTTAACAGCAGTGATGACTCAAGGATATGAATGGAAGTACTAAATAAGCCAAGGAGATATAGGACTTTATTGACATAATAATAATTTAAAAAAAAAAAAAAAAGTAAGAGAATACAGTATTGTTTTTAAAATATTTATTTTTTTACAGACTTCTGAAAGAGGTAAACATTTAAATTTCACAAAGATGAAAATGTATGTTATATGGAATTTAGTTTAGGAGTGAATGCATTATATTAGATAAAACTTTTATATTATGCCTTTCCTGTGTCAATTCATCTATTAAGACTTTTCATAGAAAGTCAGAAAACACAACATTCAATCAGTGACTTTGTGGCAGAGCTATAAATACCTGTGTAGTGAGAGGGAAAAGTGAGAGAGAGTATTTGCAGGAACCAAGGATTATGACACTTTTGCAATCACCCACACCATCAGCATTCATACAGTAAAATGCATGATGATAAAAAACATACACCTGAGGGGAACATATTATCTAAGTCTAGCATAAGCAGTGTAAATGCTTCATTACCATGGAAATTGTGCATGATACATGACAGCAGAGAAAGTCAGTGGAGACGGGCCATTTTAATTTTTATCGATAATACGATCACAGGTGTGCTTTTAATCATTTCACCACTTTAGATTTCTCATCAACTGCTACTAATAATTTCATATGATGAGCACATTGCCCTTGTGACATAAAAATAAACCTAGAGTTAAACATATTGCCTATTAGCTGGCAAACTTCCCTCTCTAGTTTAAGAGTACAACATCAGAAAGTCTTTTTATTTATTGTACTATAGTTCACTCAGATTCTCCATGATGACCTGTGGCATGTGCCTCTTATAGAAAATGTAGCTGATGTTACAAACGTACATGGAATTTTTGAAAATGTTCTCACAAAGAAGCAGTGCCTCCTGGGTGAAAATGGGATGGTAGACAGGAAGGAAATTCAGAGTATATTGGCACCTCTAAGACTAAAAATGATTTGATTATGTAGGGACATATCATTAAACTAAAAACCAGGACTATCTTAATTGATAAGGCCAACTGGCTTGCAGATGCTTTGTGTTTTAAATTTAAAAAATCTTATTTGAATGTGTTGTATGTAATGCTCCAAATTGACTCTAAAGCACTGAAGTGTCTCAGGTGAAGTTAAGCCAATAATATGGAATTCAGGAAGAAGTATTCACAACAGTAAATAATCATTGTGATTTTTGTGCTCATTAACATCTTCATCAATGACATTGATAGTGAGATCAAGTGCATCCTCAGCAAGTTTTCAGATGGCACCACACTGTGTTGTGCAGTCAACACGCCTAACAGATGGAATACCATACATAGAGTACTAGTCAGGCTCAAGTGGTGGGCCAGGAGAACCTCATGAAACTCAACAAATCCAAGTTTATGGTCTTGCATCAGATCCTGGGCTGCATGAAAAGAAGTGTAACCAGCAGGGCAAGGGAGGTGATCCTATCCAAATATTTGCACAGGTGAGACCAGAGAGATGATAGAGCCCTTTCAGTGTCTAGAGAAGGGCTATAAGAAAGAAGGAGATAGACTTTGTGGCAGGGCCTCTTGTGATAGGACAAGGGGAAATTGTTTCAAATGAAAACAGTGGAGATCTAGATTGGATATGTTGAAGAAGTTTTATTGTTTGGTTTTTTTTGCAGTGAAAGTTGTGAGGTATTGGAACAGGTTGCCCAGATGTGTGGTGGAAGCCCCATCCTTGGAGACATTCAATGCCAGCCTGTACAAGTCTCAGACCAACCTGATCTTGCTGTCCCTGCTCATCAGGAGTTGGAAGTGTTTCTTCCAACACAACTATTCTATGATTCTATGATTTTTGCAATTCTACTGACATTTAAAGGTCATATAGTCCAACTCCCCTGCAATGAACAGAGACATCCACAGCTAGATCAGGTTGCTCAGAACCTGATCCAGCTTACCTTTAAAGAGTCCAGAGATAGTGCATCAACCACATCTCCAGGCAACCAGCTTCAGTGCCTCACCTCCTTCACTGCAAAAGACTTTTTCCATGTGTCTAACCTAAATCTTCCCTCACTCAGTGTGAAAATCTTATACCCCTGTCCTATCACCACACACCCTGATAAAGAGTCTGTCCTCTTCTTTCCTGTAAATTCCCTTTAGATGCTGAAAGGCTGCTATCTGGCCACCTTGCAGCTTTCTTTACTCCAGAATGAACAGCCCCAGATCTTTCAGCCTGTCCTCATAGGAGAAATGTTCCATCACTTGGATCATTTTTGTGGCTCTCTTCTGGAGATAAGCTGCAGATTAATGGACATGAAGCAGTCTTTTGTCTGGGCTTATCTCAAGGAAGGTGGCCATCTCAGGGGGCTGCACATGACTCTTACCCAAGCGCCCAGGAATGTCATGCTGGCAGAAGGAAAAAAAAGGACCTACAAACTTGAGGTTCAGGTTTTCTGGCAACAGAATCCTCATGAAGAAGAAGAGGCTTCTGCCATGAGAAGCCTCACAACCTGCCTCTCCCCCTCCTGGACTTGCTCTGTGCTCTCTCCCTCCTGGACTTGCTCTGCACTCTACCATGATGCTGAAGAAGAACAAAGATGTCTGCCATCGGTTTCCTCACACTATGGAATTCCTGCATACTGACAGACTCTCCTCGGCCTGCTACCTGAATTCTGCTGCTTCCTCCCATATTGGCTCTGCCATTTCTTCGTTGCTACCCAAAGCCAGCCATGCTGCTGCTCTCCCTCCATGCTGCTTTTGCCTCAGACCTTCAAAACCACATGCAACAGGACCACTGCTGGATCCTGGTGGTGATTATCCCCGCTTCACGCAATTCTTGCTTCTTTTCTATCTTTTCTATCGCCTTCCTTCCCTTCCCCCTAACCCTGATTAGGATTCATAATAAACTGGTTGGACCAACATTTGAACCATTGTTTCTTAATCTCACACCGGGTATGTTATATTAAAAGAACCTCATCTCCCCCGTATAAATTGGAGCGAGACAACCTGCTGGCTATGCTTCTTTTGATGAAGCCCAGAATATGGTTAGCTTTCTGGGATGCCAGGGCTTATGTCCAGCTTCCCATCCACTGGCTCTCCCAAGTCCTTTTTGGCAGGGCTGTGTTAAATCGTTTAAACCCCCCAGCTTGTATTGATAGTGGATGCTGTCTTGACTCAGGTGCAAGATCTTGCATTTGGATTTATTGAATCTCATGAGGTTCTCCTGGGCCCACTGCTCAAGCCTGTCTAGGTCCCTCTAGATGGCACCCCATCCATCTGGTGCATCAGCTGCACCCCACAGCTTGGTTATCATCCACAAACTTGCTGAAAGTGAGCTTGATCCCACTGTCAGTGTCATTAATGAAGATATTAAAGAGAATCCGTTCTATCACTGATCCCCTGGGGATATTGTTCATCATTGGTCTCTGTCCAAGACATCGAACCATTGACCACTACTCTCACCCCATCTAACCTGGTCTTGAACACCACCAGGGACAGAGCATCCACAACCTCTCTGGGCAGCCTGTTCCACTACTCCCTCAGTAAAAAACTTCCTCCTGACATCTAATCTAAATCTCCCCAACTTTAGTTTAAAATCATTCCCTCTTCTCCTAACACTGTCTACCCATGTAAAAATTTGATATCCCTCAAACGTTTACAAACTCCCTTTAAATACTGGAAGACTGCAGTGATGTCTCCCCACAGTCTTCTCTTTTCCAGTTCAAACAAGCACAGTTTCTGCAGCCTCTCTCCACAGGAGAGGTGCTCCAGCCCTCTGATCATCTTTGTGGCTCTCCTCAGGACCCTCTCCAAGAACTCCAGATCTTTCCTATAGTGGGGACCCCAGACCTGGATGAAGTATTCTAGATGGGGCTTCACAAAGGCAGAATAGAAAGGGACAGTCATATTCTTTCCCTGGCTGGCCATTTCTCTTCTGGTGGAGTCCAGGATACCATTAGCCTTCTGAACACAAGAGCACACTGCTGCTTCTTGCTCAGTTCTTCATTCACCACGATCCTTCTCCACTGGGCTACTCTCAAGGAGTTCTTCTAGTTTGCATACATATCTGGGATTATTCCAACCCAGGTACAAAACCTTGCACATTGCTATGTTGAACCTCATTAGCTTTCAGACAGGACCATCACTGAAATTTGATGAGGTCTCTTTGGATGGCATCTCTTCCTTTGCGGTGTCAACCACAACACTCATCTAGATGTAACTGACTAACTTGCTGAGGGTGTGCTCAAACTCATAATTGGATGAAGATGTAGAAGAGCACCAGCTCCAAGACAGAATTCTGGGGGGAATTGCTCATCACCAGCTTCCACCTGGACATAGTGCCATTCAACAGAACATTATTTCTACAGCCTTCCAACCAATTCCTTACCGACTGAATAGTCCACTTCTTAAATCCATCTCTCATCAATTTAGAGATAAGGATGTATTGGGGAACAATGTCAAAGGGCTTGCACAAGTCCAGGTGGATAACATTGGTCAACTTTCCTTTGTTCACAAACAATGTCACTCCATCATAGAAGGCCACAGGCATTCATTGATAAGTCCACCCATCAAATTCATTCCTTTCCAATTTGGAGAGAAGGATGTTGTGGGGTACTGTGTCAAGGGCTATACTGAAGTCTAGATAGATGACAACCATGGCTCTTCCCTTATCCATCGACTCAGTTACACCATAATAAAGGGCCACTATGTTGGTCAAGCAGGATTTGCCCTTGGCGAAGCCATGCTTGTTCTTCTTTATCACTTCCCTGTTTTCCATCTGCCCTAGCATAGCTTCCAGGAGGATCTGATCCATGACCTTTCCTGGCAGGTCCTTTCTTTTTATCCTTCTTAAAAATTGGTGTGATGTTACCTTTTTTTTTCCAGTCACCAAGAACTTCATCTGATTGTCATGACTTTTCAAATATCATTGACATTGGCTTGGTGATTTTATCAGCAAACTCCCTCAGGACTCTGGGATGTGTCTCATCAGGACCCACTGGCTTTTGGATGTTCAGGTTCCTCAGGTGGTCGTGAATTTGACCACCTGAGGACATTGCTTCCTTAATCCTCTCTTTTCAAACAAATTGTTTGAGGGCTGTGTGATGAACAGTTAACAGAAGATGAAGGCAAAAAAAGTCATTAAGTACCTCAGCCTTCTCCTTGTCTATTGTTAGAAGTTTGTCTGTGTCATCAGCTAAGGCAGGTACACCTTCCTGGACTTTCTCCTTCTGACTTAGGTACCTGTACAAACCTTCCTTGTTCTTCTTGTCACTCCTTGCCAAGTTTAGTTAAAGCTGGGACTTGTTTTTCCTGATCCTATCCCTAAACATTGAACCAAAATTGTTATACCCTTCTCATTGTATCTGTCCCTGTTTCCACTGCCTGTGCATTTTCTTCCTACTCTTCAGTTTGACCAACATGTCCCACTTCAGCCATGTCTGTCTCTTGCCTTCCTTCCCTAACTAGCTACACCTGGGGATGGAGATCTCTTGTGCCCTGAGGAAGACTTCCTTAAAGACCTGCCACCTCTGCTCTGCATCGTTGCCCATGAGGACAGTTTCCCAGAGTGCTTTGTTGACTAACTTCCTGAAGAGCTGGCAGTCAGCTTTCTTAAAATTTAATTGCTCTTTGACTGTCTCATGTCATTCAGGAGTGTGAAATCAACCATAGCACGGCCACTACAGCCTAGGCGGTCTGTGGTCCTAAAATCACCAATCAGATCATTTGCGCTGTGAACAGTGGGTTCAGTATTATGTCCCCCCTGGTGGAGCCGCCTATTACTTGACTCAGGAAGTTAACCCCTGGATTGCCTGCAGCTAGCCATGTTACTTTATTCAGTAGCTCTGAGACAAAAAATTATTACAAAAAAAATTTAGATTTTTTTTTTTTCCCAAAATGAAACTTACAATTATGGTATACATGGATTGTTTAAAAACAAACACTATGAACAAATTTAAATAACTTATTTTGTTTGAGCCCTCTCAGATCTGCTGAATGAGCTTCTCCACTACATTGTATACATTTTAAATCAGAAGTGACTAAGGTTCATTTCCTGAAATGAAAAAGTTTGTACTTTCACCACTAATTTAAACAGTACTGAATAAACACTTGTGATAACTTTAATACTAACATTTATAACAGCACACTATTCATCTTTTCATTAGTATGAGGATGCCTTCCCAATAATAATAAAAGGAAGTTTTGAAATAATTTTCTAACTGGGAGAAGAAGAGGGAGACAGAATGGAAGGAAAGAGAAAGGAGGGAAAAAAAAAGACGCATTTTAGTGTTGCAGGGTACTGTCAAACTAAAATTTACTGGTGAGTTTAAGTACTGTTTTAATGTGTGAATCAGGAGAAAAATTGATACAGAGTATGTAGAAGACTCCAATTGATTTCTAATTGGAAGTGGATTTTTATTATATGTGTGACAATCAGAATAAAATAACTGAAGTTCTGTTGCATAGTAATAAGTATGATGATGTTTACTTCAGCAATTTTAATGACTGGGGTCATTGAAATGTAAGTGAAGTTTAGAGCTTCAGTTGGCAAAATGTGCAGTTATGCGCTATTTGAAGTGCTCATTTGTACTTTCATTTAAGCCTTTTACTTTTTTTTTTTTTTCATCCTTTATGTTGTTTTTGGAAATACATGCAATTTACACACTAGCACAGTATGAATCCAGTGATTAGATATGACTGTCATCCTCCTAAGTTAAAAAATCTGTAAGAAAAATAACTAGAATGATTATCTCTCCTTACAAGCAGTCTTCATCAGCAGATATGCCATCAGAAATAACACTGTAGCTTAATTTTTCCTTTCTTAAAATATTTTACTTTAAACTGACAGTTATAAAAAGAACAGCAGATCTTGTAAAGTTCTGTTTCAGAATACCCATATATTTTTGATGTATTGGAAATTATTTCCAATCGAAGAAGAATGAACAGAAGAAATCTACTCTCTTCTCTCTCGTCTGTTTCTTATTTGCTTGGCAGCGGCGTGAACAAAAGTATCAACATAGGAAATAGAAGGGATAAAATCTCGACTTCCCTGAAGTAAACAGCAAGTCTCTATGTTTCTTTAAAAGGTCAGGACATTTCAAAAATGATAATTAAAACCACATCTGCCAGAATATGGGAATACATTGAAGAATCTGCTTTCTCCTTTAGAGTGAAATGAAGGCAGATTGAATGCAGATGGCAGTTAGGGTAGAATATCGAGCACTGTTACTTCATGGCAAAGTCACTAAGCTATAGAATGCAGAGCTCTTCCAATGAAAAACTGTGCATAATTTATTTCTTTCATTTGACATTGTCTCATAAATAAAAGATGAATTATATTTTGTAAACATGAGAGTCAAATAATCATTGATTGCTAATAAACTGGAATGAAAGCTGATTCATACAAGCCAGAAGTTTTACTGCAGTAATAAATATCTAGGAAGATACTGCATGTTAATATCAATTGTTATTTGATTATTTGAATATTAATTTCTATTCGCTATTCGCATAGCTTTTTTTCTAGAAAGTGTTTGGAAAGTATTTCTTCAACAAGTCGAAATAAAATCAACAACTCACTTTTCTGCCATATCGCAAGTTCAAGACACTTTCAGTCAGTCATGATAAACCTCTCAGCCTGACAAACACAAAAGACTATAAGTTTTGCTAACAAAAAATACTAAAAGTATTGCTATTAATATTTTAGAAGTGTATTTAGACAGCCATTTAAAACAAATATTACAACAACACAGACAACCTTTGTCCTTTTTCTGTTACATTTTTTTTTCTTTGAGAGGGTAAGATATTCATTTCATCAAGTAATTCCTAATGATATCGATAGAAGTAATGTGGTATTGTATAAAAATCACGGCACAAAAGGTAGGCCCTCTGGATTGAATCCCATTGTCAAGGCTGGTGGAGCATGCTTTGCACACATATAATTGCTACAGCTGATTCATATTCGATAATTATTGTCTCAGAATAAATGGGAACATGGTGCTTAGGGACATGATTTAGCAGAGGGTTGTTACGATAGTATGGTTAGGTTGTGTTTGGACTTGATGATCTTTAAGGTCTTTTCCATCCTGAGCAATTCTATAATTCTATGATTCCATGAGAACAATTGATGTACATGGACATTCAGAACATAGCTTGGCTTTCACACCACTGTTGTCACTCCTGAAATGTACCACCCACTTCACCATGCTGATGACCATTGTTTTATCTCCATAAATATTCAGCAAGTGTGAATGAATATAAATTTTTTCTGCGTGGAGGAATTCAGTGACAAACCTTAGTTTTATACACACTTCCACGTCAGATGCCATTTTGTCAGACTGCCCCTCTGCTGCCACCTGTTTCATGGCAATAAAATTTAATGAAATATTGGTGGGAAGTCTTATCTCCTAATGCCACACTATCAACATCCAACTTTGACCTAATGTTCTAACATGATAAAATAGGAGGCACTACTTTCAGGGTAGCCCTCCTACACGGACAAGTATCAACTGATTCATTCCATATTTCCATCTTCATGACCTAAAAAACATTTCCAAAGTATAGTAAATTATATACTTCATTAGTTACCTATTTCCTGTCAGCTAGCTACCTAGAATCTGTCAGTAAACAATCCCTCTGAGAGCTGGTGAGTGTTTTAGCAGGCAAGTAGCTTTAGTTTTAATTTTGCAGTAAGTTTGAAAGATTAATGTATGATGTAAATGTCTTGAGTTGCCCACATGGTAAATGGAGAAAAAAATGTTCTCCTCTCCAAAAAAGATAAGTATCAACAAGGTGTCATATCTATAGTTATTATATTCTTTCACTGTTATTGTTTCCTGGACAAGTTTTAATCATAGACCAAAACTACTCTGCACTGGGCTCTGGGAAAACAGAATAAAAAAGATGAAATCCTAAAAAAATGAGGAAAGCTCATTTACTGTACCACAAAGAGTTCACATTTCATTTTCAGCTTTCACTAAAAAGGCTTGTTTAAATTTTTCAGATAGTTTTCAAAATGTTGGGTCAAGCCACATACAAGGTCATTTTATGTGCAAGAAAATAAACTTTAAATTTTTCAATAAAATATGAAAAATGCTATACATTCATAACTATGTATTCACATCAATACCTTTTAGAGCACTACGCTTTTTTAAATTTCCCCTTTCTAATTTTAATTACAGCACTTGTATTAAAAAACAAGAAGAATTTTCCTGATTGTTCACTCTTTATGAACACATATTTCTTACACAGGAGACTCACATTTCATAACCTAAAACAAGATACAATGTCCCTGATTTTTTTTTATCATTACACAGTGATACAGAGAATGGCTCAAACTCTTTCAAGACCAAAATATAAAAATCTGCAAGTTCAGATTGCTGTAGAAAAAAGTATATGACATCTACTGCAAATGTTAAGTGTTGGGATTTGTCTTTGTACAATAAAATTAATATATTTTATCAGGCATTTCTATTTTCACCTCCCAGCATAAGACCAAGATAAACGTCTTTTAAAACATATTGCAGTTTATGTATATTGTAGAATATACTATATATTTACAAAGAAAATATTTGAAATTTTGCAGATCCACGAATTAGGCAATGGTAAATAAAACTATTCTCTAGAAACTCACTGGAAAATACATTTAATAAATGTTGTCCTATTCCAATAATAAACAAACAAATGCATAATCTCTTCATGGCGGGGGTGATTGCCGAGCCACTCTTGGGGGTGTTGGTTGATTCTCAACTGAACATGAGCTGACAGTGTGCCCAGGTGGCCAAGAGGGCCAATGGCATCCTGGTCTGTATTAGAAATAGTGTGGCCACCAGGAGCAGGGAGGTAATCACCCCTCTGTACTCAGACTTGTCAGGCCACACCTTGAGTACTGTGTTCTGTTTTGGGCCCCTCACTACAAAAAGGGCATACATTGAGGCCCTGGAACATGTCCAGAGAAGGGCAATGCAACTGGTGAGGGGTCTAGAGCACAAGCCTTATGAGGAGTGGCTGAGGGAGCTGGGATTGAGAGGAGATCTCATTGAACTCTATAACTTACTGAAGGGAGGTTGTGATGAGGAGGGTCTTGGCCTCTTCTCCCAAGTAACAAACAGGACCCAAGGAAATGGTCCCAAGTTGTGCCAGAGGAGGTTTAGGTTAGACATAAGGAGGAACTTTTTCTCTCAGAGAGTGGTCAGGCACTGGAATGGCTGCCCAGGGAGGTGGTGGAGTCGCCGTCCCTGGCAGTGTTCAAGAGGCATCTGGATGAGGAGCTATGAGATATTGTATAGAGGCTTGTGGTAGCAATGGTAACGGGAGGACGGTTGGATTAGATGATCTTGCAGGTCTTTTCCAACCTTGCGATTCTATGATTCTATGATAAATGAATCAAAATTTAGTAATTTCCAGGCAATTGCAATTTCAGTTTAACAATACAGTTAGCAACATTACCGGTAAGGTTAGCTGTAAGTGAGAAGACAATAAATGTAAGAAAGAATGTAAGGATGTAAATGTCACAATGCCAGGAATCAATGTAAAACAAGGTTTGCAGGTTTAATTATAATTATGATTTTCCCATACACTATTTAAGTCTCTTATTCCTCATGTGGGAAGCCAAGAGATGTTAGATATATTAGGCAGGACAAAAGAGTATCAGCAGTATAGACACTAAGATTTTGAAAGATTGACAGTTCTTGCAAGCCTTTGTTCATGAATGGTCTTGGATTGTTTTAACTTTCTCTAGTGGAACAAAGAAAAAGAGAAAATAAAGTATGACTGCAGAAAGAGAAGGGAAAAAAACAGAATTAAAGAATCATTTATGTTGGAAAAGGCCATCAAGATCATCACATTCAACAATGAACCTTACTCATCAACAACCATAAGAGGTCTATATGAAGAATGGTTATCTTCGACACTCCTTTACAGAAAGATTTTAAGAATAATCATAGCTCAGACCTTTAAATTGTTAGCAGTCATTTCCAAACCATGCAGTTCAGTGATTGAGTAGCTGGCACATATTATTTTCATGTGCACACGCATACATGTGCAGCATCTATGGCAACTGTGGTGCAATCCTCTGTCAGTATCTAAATGCATGTAAAAATTAAACATTCAGACAGAGATGAGACACAAAGATTTTCAGTGATGTTAGTCAATGAGAGCATTTGAATTAGTTACGAAAATGTTTTTCTCATGTAGACCTGATCAGGTACATATGGTTAAAGAAAAAGAAAGCTCCTGGAAAGAAAAAGCCTCAATTGAGTGACAATTAATTGAACTATCAGGGAATTCACAACTCCACAATGTATGCTTCATCCCTACAAATAAAACTCAATTAAGTGCATAAATAGCTTGCTATGTAAATATCAACATTATTAATAAGAAACAGATTCCTAATCACAATTGACATTAAGATTTGTAGTGAAAGATAAGAATAAAGAAATAATTGCAATCTGAAATCATGCCAAACACAATTTTCAGTGGATCTTGAACAGTGTTAAAGAATACAGATAACATGTGAAAAATATTCAACAAAATTTTACTGTTGTATTAAAAAACTGAAAAACTTATTACAGTAGATCTTCCTCTCCTTATCCCTCAACACTGTTTTTCCAAAGTGTGAAATTAAATTCTTTTTTTTTTTTTTTTTTTATTGCTGACTTTTTAGTTTGAAACTAGTACAGATTTAGAACTGCCAACAACTTCAGGCTCTCTAAAGGTGAAAACACGTTCTAAAAATTTATGACATTTTTAATTATTATTTTTTATTCCATACCGCCACATCATCACTTCTACTTCCATCCTGGAAGATCTCAATTCTTGCAACTTTTTTGAATTATTTTTCTTTTAACAATTTCTGTATTCTCACTGTTGATCATTTGTGCTTCTGAAAGATCTTTCTCCACTCCAAAACAGCATCCCTGTTTGTTTCTTTATATCTTCTTTGTAGCTAAAGTTCCCAGCCTGAATTTTTTTTATCAATGTTTTTTATCCTCCTATCTTTTCTCCTTATACTCCACTCAGAAATCTACCTTTTCCTATCCTTCTGATATTTCTCTGTCATTTTGATGGGGGATATATGTGGTCTTATGGTGTATTCTGTAGCAGAAAAATATTATCAATATATGGATAGTATCTTCAAATTTCAGGACATGCAAAACTATTCTTGATTGCTAATTTTTGCTTGTCTTCATCCTGTTTTCTTTATTTGTTGTTGTTGTTGTTTGTTTGTTTGCTTTTTCCTTATCCTGGTCCTATCCTTGTTTAATAAATTAATTCCCACTCTACCTCCTGTCACCCTCCCAACTTATTGTTGATTTTTTTTTCTTTTTCTCTGTGACCCTCTCTCTTTTCCCTGCTCCATATAATGCTACACACTCTGATTTTCTCCATCCCATTAAATTATATTTTTTTCATTTTCTATATCTCTGAAATCACAAGATTGTCATAATATTCTGTTTTTCTCCATTATCTTTTATTTAGATTCCTTCTATCTTTCAACTGTATCTTATCTTTCAATAGAATAGCAACTGAAGGTAATGAATGAGAGATTCTATTAGAAATAAACCATCAATAAATACAACAGGGAAAGTTTTCAGCACATCATTTCCTTACATCCTAGCCCAATTTCAGGTTTCCTCTGTTTTCTTTTGTGACAGCAGTACAGAAAGACTGCATTAAGTATCTGGCTTACTGTGATTTATATATATCTCAGTATCAATATGATACATGTATATGCCAACCACACAGATACCTACTTGTCCTTTTTTTTGTTTTCTTTTTCTTTCTTCTTTTCAAAATTATAAGGCTCATGATAAAATCAACACAAGTTTAACAAAATAATTCTGGTCTCCAATGGTTACCTCAAATATCAGAAGCATATTCTTTATGCAGTCAAAATTCATAAAGCAACTCAGGGAATTTTGATTCCAGGAAAAAGCAGGGTTGATGCTCCTAATGAGTTCTGATTGATAGTAACGTGTGACCTGAACAACTGGGGAGAAATTCTTCCCTTGATAATTTGTCGACCAAAAACTCCAAACACTTCAGTAGGAAATATGCCTCAGCATCATAGAGTACCAACTGCAGCTTATGATATATTTGTTGTATATGAACACCACATCTTAGATACAGTAAGTCAAAGATGAGTGATGACACAGTCAAGAAGTTCTCAACAGAGTTAATGGAGATTAAAAAAAAAAAAAAAAGTACTTCTTCCTGAGTCAAATATGTTATCATAGTCTTGATGTGAGGATATGGTCTGTAAATATGACTTGATGGAAATCAACAACTTGCACTGTATTACAATATAGGAATAAAAATATTATATAAAAAAAAGATTATGTACTTGCATTTGTTGATTTTGTTTGTCTGATTGCTTGCTTGCTTTTTATTCAGAAGAAAAACTCTACATTGAAAATTAGAGTAGGAAAGAATTTGTTGATCAGAAACCAAGCCTTACTGATTAATGACAAAAATAACACACCCATGTAATCTCTCTCACCATGTGTAAATTAAAATCTATTGGATACATCTATCAGCTATAGATATTGCTGATATAGATATAGATTCTAGAAAGTATTTGATAATATGAGAACTCAGACACATTAAAGTGTACCTCATTTGGGAAAAAAAAAGATAAAAGTGCACCCACAAAGCACAATCAGAAGCTTTCTCAGACCCACAAGGAAGAGAGAAGATGAGGAAGAAATGAGTTCTCAATAATGCGTAATAATGCGTAATAATGAGTAATAAAATATATTACTCATATTTAATATAAACAATTATAGAACACCACCTTACAAAGTCTTCTAGTTTTGATTTAGTTATGATTTGGCTTAGATAATCTACAGTGGGATGTAAATAGAATGATTAGTAACTTTTACTGATTTGGTCCACAATTCTGATTCCAAATTTTAAGGAGTATCTGCCAGATAAACTATTAAAGCTCTTGTTTGCAATCAGCCAATCACAAGAATTTACACTAACATATAAGGAAATAGACCTTTTATTCAAAAGTTCCAAAGTGCATTTCGGAGAGGTGTAGAAGAACAGGAATTTTGCTGCATGAAATTGAGAAGTCATAAACTGAAGAAGCAGAGTAAGAGACAGGTACGTAATAGGTAAAAATATGCATCAAAAGAAAACATAGAACTATTAAACTTCACTTTTCTTCAATCTGGAACATCTGGCATACTTAAGAACTCTCCTTGGGAACCTTACTTAAATTCTTAATCATTACTTTAATTAGATAAGAGCATGTAAATTCAGCTGCAATGAATAAATGATTATTTATTATACGACTTATACAAATTACCAGAAAATATCATAGGATCATACTAAGGGTAGGATAGGATATAAATACCATAGGATTATACTTCATACTTCAACCCTTCATAACATTGGAAGGTACTATGAAGATCACCTAATTCCAACCACCCTTCTGTGGACAGACTTGTCAGTACTAGATTAGGCTACCCAGAGTGGTATCCACCCTGGCCTTAAACACTTTCAGGGTGTGGTGTAGTCACAGTTTATCTGGGTAACATATTTCAGAGCCTCATCAACTTCTCTGTAAATAATTTCTTCTTATTAGCTAATCCAAATCTCCTCTCTTTGAGTTTAAAACCATTCATTCTTGTACTATCACTATCTGCCTGTGTAAACTATATATTGTTTTAACATTATTGCTATATACTATGCTATATTATCATTATATTACCATATAATTTTATAATACTTTATTATTGTTATGCATATATAATGCAGTAGAGATACGTCATATTTTTGTGTAGACAAAATTTTTGTTATTGAAGAACATACATATGTGTCCATGTAATCCAAAAGAAAAACTAAAAACAAACAAAACCCATGAAAAATAATGGTGATAGAATAAAACTAGCAAATAAAACCAAGCCAGAAAAATCAGAAAATATTGAAGAAAAAAACCAAAAATATTATTAAAAAAAAAGACAACAAACTTGGTCCCAATGTCTACTTAAAAAGAATGGAAAGAAGCAAACTTATTTTTTATGGCTACTAATGTAAATACTGCTTACTTTAATTTGCCAAAATAACAATTTTGCAATCAAGTAGCAAACAATCAAATAACATCATTTATGTATAAATATAATAGTGCGTTATACTATTACTGGTATTTGATATCCAACTGCAAAATTATGATTTAATTATTAATTTATAAATAAATTATTTATTGCATATATTGTATAATATAAAAACATTTCTATATGAATGTAGCACAACATTTATAGATATCTACAAATATAATACATATATAAGTGCTGTAGACCAAAGTACTGATTACATCTATATTACAAAACAAACAAGCAAACAAGCAAAGTGAAAAGGTGGAGGGTGGGGGAATGAAAGCAAAGAAAAATGCTCACATGAATTATCCTTTATTTGTTCTTGATTTATAATAACATACTAAAAGTAATATGAAATATTTTTTATGGTGGTAGTAATGCAATAATCCTCTAACAAAGCAGCTTATAAAGAAAAGGACCATTACAGATTTACTGTACTAGATACAGTATTTAATACATTTGCTTTTAGGTAATCTATTTTACAAATCGGTTCTTGTTTCTGACTACTGCATAGATAATCTTCTTGTTTCTGACTACTGTATAGATAATCTTCTGCTTTGCTTTTAATAGTAAAAATGCGTCTTTTCTAATGGTTATTCTTCCCTAGTGATCCTAATAATTAACATAAAATTTGTTACATGGGTTCTGGATAAACTAGAAGCTTATGTGAAAGCTGATGGAAAATTCAAAGAAATCCATGCTTCTGAATGTAAATTTGAGAAAATAAGTCAAAACTAGTAAAATTAAAGTTGCAATCAAAATTATTAAGGAATAATTAATTACTGCTCATCTTAATTTCACACTAGCTTACATGTCTAAGAACTTGCTGTAAAAGGAAAAGTTCTACTCATCTGGAAAATTATTTTGCTAAATACAAAAATTATCAATAGATTATCTTAGTGTTCAGTGAATTTGATGTTTTTCACACTTTATTTTTTCAAAAAAATTGAGAAAAATAAAGTGCAAATGTTTAGCTATACTTACTAAAATGCAATTGACTAAATTCTGAGAACAATTTACTTCAAAGCAGAGCAAACTTAAAAAAAAAAAAATGGAGCTCAGTAGAAGTACAAAGGATGATATACTGAGATATACAAGTCATGTTTGAATATATAATTATCACTTTAGAAAGTGTTTTCTTTAACAGTAGTTCTACAAAGTATTTTATATATTTACTATATTCTTCAAAACATGTTTTTAAGGTTGTTGTCATAGTCTAAGACATACAAAATGTTAAATTACTGTAGATCTGACTGTATTCTCCTTACATTGGTGCTTTAACAAATGGAAATCTAATGATCAATTCTCTGTATTGTGAAGTTTTACAGCATGAAAATACAATTCATGTCTTACTGGGATGTGGGATGGGATGGGATGTGCATTCATACTAAAAACAACAATATAATTTGACAGTTGTTACTTAGTCGCTTATTCAGTCCATGATAATGTAAATTATACATCATTATGCGTTAGGGTTCTGTTGCAAATAACACTGTATATGTCTATAAAAATGAGACAGGTATTCTTGGACCTATTTCAGTCATTAACATTCTTTTAAACACAATTTCTGGTTCAAGGAGTCTAATATTCTATGCATGTCAAACACATATCACTCAGTATCATAAATTTGGGTATGATCACACAAGTCATGTTGGGCCCCAAAATTCAGCTGATTCTCATTTTTAAGTGTACATTGCCCCTTGGGATTCTAGGAAAAGTCATTTGATGCTGTTATTCATTGCCACTTTGACTGTTGACTTTGTTAGTAACTCTATGAACTGGGAATTTTAAACCCCCAAAACTCTTAATAGATGCAGGAAAATATATTTCTATTCTGGGTAGCATTCAGCAGAAAAATAAAGGACTAGAATTGATGAATTTCAATAGCAAAACACTCTCCATATGAGAGGAGCAGAAAAGCAGTTTGAGGAAAATACATTTTGGAGTTAGCTTGTTGACAATGTATCTATCTTACATGCTTTGGAAGAGTTTTCCATCTGTAGTGATTTTTCCTGCATAATTCTGAACTCACTGAAGACAAACTATCATTGGCTGCATTAGCTAGATTGTAGCAGCTATGATTATGTCATGCCACCACTCTACTAGCACTTCACAGAATCACAGAATGAAAAAAAAATTGTTTGGCATATTTGGAGAACTATTCCAACTCTGCTTAGAGCAGCGCTAGCTAGAACATGCTTCTGAGGGCTGTGTCCAGGCAACCTTGAATACCTCTAAGAATGGAGACTCTACAGCCTCTCTGGGCGATCTGTGTAAGTTTTTATCACTTTCACTGGAAAAAATATTTTTCTTGTATTCAGATGTAATTTTTAATCTTTCTGGTTTTCTTCACTTCTGCTTGTTACTTAGTATCACTGAGAACAGTCTGGTTCCATCTTCTCCACATAATGCTACCAGGAGTTTATACACATGGATAAGTATTATGGATCAGATATTTATACATATGATCTCCTGAAAGACTTCTCTCTTCTAGTCTAAACACTTCAAGCCTTGTAGAATCATAGAATCATCAAAGTTGGAAGAGACCTCCAAAACAATTTACTCCAACCATTTACATAACACCAATATTTCCCTACTATAACATGTTGCTTAGTACAACAAATAAGCATTTCTTGAAAAACAGTGACTCAACCACCCCTCTGGGCAGCCCATTCCAGCAGCTAATCACTCTTTGGAGAATGAATTTTTCCCAGTGTCCAACCTAAATCTCCTCTGATGCAACATGAGGCCATTCCCTATAGTCCTATTGCTTGTTACACAGGAGAAGAGGCTGACTCTTACCTCACCACAATCTGCCATCAGGTAGTTGTAGAGAGTGATAAGGTCTCCTGGATACTCTGAGTGCCGTATAGTGAAACCACTGCAGAAAGGAATTAAAGTTCAGTAGCATAGTCTTGTGAAACTACCCAGGCTTGGATAAAGTCTAATTCTTGAACAAGAAGTTATTTCATAATCAAAACTTATTTCAATTTTAGCAGGAGGGAAGAAAAAAAAAGAAAAAGAAAAAAAAAAAATTACTTACTTCCCACTTAATCTTTTATTTCATTTTCTGATGAGGCCAGTTATGACATAATTTGTTTTGCTTTGCTATTCAGAACTTTATTTTGTGACCTACGTAACTTCCAAAGTGCAGTTATTGTTCTGGTTATTGTATCCGGCATTTTTCACACAAAATGAAAAGAAGACTTGTAACAAAAGCAGTCAACTATTGTTATGAATAAACTTTAGGAAAAAAAAGTAGATCACAGTAGGGCATTTCTTTGGTCTGGAATACCACATAAGCAAGCGTATCTATTGTTTTACATGGGTTTTCAGTTGCTTATTCATTATTATTTGATGACTACAGGAACATCTGTTCTTTATGCAATTAAGTCAGCAAGCAGCTGTTGACATCTGCTTTACACTTTTCAGTGCTGTTGCAATTTGAGTTTTTGGGAGCAGTAAGACAGCATTTCAATGTATCACACAAGCTAATAAACCTTTTTTTTTTTTTTTTTCCCATCTTTTGTACTGCTAGTCAAATTTGTAGTTCTAGTATGGTGAAAACTACATACACATACTGTATACACAGTACATTTGATGCAACAAGGTGGGCTTCAATGCTATTAACTGATGAATGGAGAATGCAATACTCCCAATGAATGGGAGGTGGTGGAGAGGTGAGAGTCAGCCTCTTCTCCTGTGTAACTAGCAATAGGACTGTAGGGAATGGCCTCATGTTGCACCAGGGGAGATTTAGGTTGGACACTGGGAAAAATTTATTCTCCAAAAATAAAAAAGTCTTTTTTTTTTTTTAAAAAAAAAAAAAACAAATGTATATTTAAGGTACATCTATCCAGAATCTAGGATTCTAGGAACAACCATGAAAGGCAAAACTGTGGAGCAATTTTTTCTTTTTTTCTACTGTGAAAACTGAAGATTGCAACACAGTTTCATCAATCTGTAAGACATTTTGACTTATCAGCCCTTTCTAAATATCAGAAAAAAAGTAAAGTTTTCTAATTTCAGTTCAGCTGAGGGATTTTTCCTATTGTGATCAAAATAAAGTTTCATACTGAACACTTCAAGAAAAGTGCAATCCCTAAAAAAAATATAGAGCTGAATTCAGACCTTTATCTCATTTTAATCAGCATTATCTGAAAGTGTTAAGTAAATTTTTTTACATGGTGACTGTTAAATAATTTGACTAGCCTAAATTCTTTTTATTAGTTTTATTGTTGCATGCTTTCAGATACAAAAATGACTAGCTACACATAATGATAAACACTGAAAGATTAAACGTAGTCACATTTACTAAATAAATGAAAATAAAACATCATATTCTTTTAAAGAGTATTTGTCTCAAATGAACATAGAAGAAAAAAAATAACATATTTTGCTTATGATTCAGTTTGGAAATGCTTATTACATAATTCCTTGCATGAGAACAGTCATTTCATAAGCATAACATTTAAAACTTACACAGAAAAGGAAACTATGTAATAAACCAAATATATCAATTAATTGAGAGTGTATATAGTCAGTTTTGCATTTTGCAGCTTTTGCTGAGGATCAGCAAACTCGGTGAAGTGTTAAGATCTGATGAAACTGAAACTATTGCAGAAACTTATACTCCAAGATGAGCAGGGGTTTGAAGGAAAATTATCTGTTTTCATACAGAGAAATCTGCTAAAAGGATATTCAACTTCTAAAATTATCTTTTAATTAGAATTTAAACGTTGTAAACTCTAGGGGAAAAAAAAAAAAAAAAAAAAAAAAAAAAAACAGAGAGAGATAAAAGATATAATTTTAGCTTTTCAAGAGGATACCAAATAGAAAATTAAGGAAAATTAAAAAAAAAAATAGAAACAAATCTGCTCTATCTGCTTGTTAATACCTGCACTGCCTTTTTCCTTTAGACTCTTTTTCTAAGTTTCCAGTTTACAGTGACTTTCTGAACTGAAAATTTCCATGAAATCCATTTTGGGTAGGAAATTTCACTTGTCATCCACCAACTCAGCAGCTTAGGTGTTTACTTCCCACACCCCTCAGAGGACACTGCTAATGTTTTTGCTGATTCCTGATTTATTGGACCTTCCACATTTTTGCATACATTATGTTATTTTCCATGATCTTTTTCCTCATCTTCTGACAAAATAGACGTCACTCTTATAAAACGTAATCTTCATTAGATGTACATGGAGATCCTAAGAAAACTAAGGCTAGAAAATGCAACATACTGAAGGACAAGTGACACAGGAAGAACATAGACACACCATTCAAACATGTAGAAATGAGGTTAGAAAAGCAAAAGCTCACCTAGAGGGCAAGAGGTGAGGAATATGATGGGCAATAAAATAATTTCTACAGGTACATCAGAAGAAAAAGGAAAGCAAAGGAAAATGTGGGCCGACTGCTTAATGAGATAAGGAACCAGGTGACAAAGGACATTAAAAAGACTAAGCCAAAGACTTCCATATTTTGATATTTAAGAGTAAGTCTCAAGGCTTTCAGATGAGAGGGAAAGCCTGGAGGAAAAAGATCTACACTCAGTAGAGGAGAAAGGACCAGAATATGAATCATTTAAAGAAACTAGATTTACCAAAATCCCTGGGAACTGGTGGGTTGCACCCACCACTGCCAAAGAGTTGGTTCTTTTAATTGCAAGACTTCTTTGGATTTATCTCAAAGTTGGTATGGTGACTATGGGAAGTAAAGTTCACTCCTATTTTTAAGAACAGAAAGAAGAAAGATCTGGGGAACTACTTGTAGACAGCTTTGCCCTAAATGCAAAGAAAGCAATAGAGGAAATCCTTCTGCAAATGAATTCCAAACATATAAGGGAGAAAAAGGCAATTGGATATAAGCAGTATATATATAGCAAGCGTTGGAATCATACTTAACAAACTTCATAGCCTTCTATTGTGAGGTTACTAAAGTGATGGACAAGTGACTACCGTTTGTCTTGAATTTAGCAAAGCTTTTGACACTGAGTCCCATAACATTCTCATAGACAAACAGAAGTATAATCAATGAGATGGACTGAAAACTGTTGAATTATAAGACTGCGAAGAGTGATGAGATTCATGAAGACTTGTTGAAGGTCAACTGCTCTGGTGTACCACAGGGGTTGATATTACCTATCTGGGTCCACAAATGTTAAACAACTTGATTAATTACTTGAACAATGTACATGTTTTCACAGTATACTAAAGTGAAAGGGAAGGTGTCCAGTTCTGGGCTCCCCAGTACAAAAAAGACAGGGATCTCTTGGAAAGAGTCCAGCGGAGGGCCACAAAGATGGTGAAGGGCCTGGAGCATCTCTCCTATGAAGAAAGGCTGAGTGAACTGGGTCTGTTCAGCCTTGAGAAAAGGAGACTGAGAGGGGACCTGATCCAGGTCTATAAATATCTGAGGTGTGGGGGGCAGAATGGCGAGGCCGGACTCTTTTCAGTGGTAAGTGGAGACAGGACAAGGGGAAACGGCTGGAAACTGCAGCGTAGGAAGTTCCGCACAAACATGCGCAAGAACCTCTTTACAGTGAGGGTGACGGAGCACTGGAACAGGCTGCCCAGGGAGGTGGTGGAGTCTCATTCTCTGGAGATGTTCAAGACCTGCCTGGATGCCTACCTGTGTGACCTGGTGTAGGGAACCTGCTTTGGCAGGGGGGTTGGACTCGATGATCTCTGGAGGTCCCTTCCAACCCTTACAATTCTGTGATTCTGTGATTCTGTGATTCTGTGTACACCAGATAGGTTTATCAGTCCCAGTGTTCAGGGATGATTTAGCAGGATAGAGAAATCCTAGGATAGAATAGAGAAGTCCAACAGCAATCTCACTGTGTACAACAAAGAAAAATGGTGAACTGCGAATGGGGAGGAAATATATGCAAACAACTGCAGTACAGATGGTTAGAAACAGTTTGGCAGAAAAGCTCCTGGGTGTCCTGGTTCACATAAGCCAGCAATGCACCTTTCTAGCATAGAAGGCTAACAGCATCCTGGGTGTCATAACAAAGATTGTTAACAGAAAGCTAAGTGAGGTGAACGTTTCTCCTTAGTTAGCACTGACGAGTCACATTTGGTTGCCAGGTCCAATGATGTGCTGCTCAGGATAAAAGAATCATGAATCTACTGGAATGAGTTCAGAAAAGGCCCATGAAAATGATGAAAGGACTGCAGTATCTATTATATGACAAGAGATCTAGAACTGGCAGTGTTTAGCCTAGAGAAATCTCATGAAACAACTTACTTGTGTATATAAATATGCATATATGATGAGTAGTAAAGAAAGTTGGGCCAAAAATTCATAGGATGTCCAATAAGAGGACAAGAGGCAATGGGCACTAACAAAAATAGAAGAAATTCAGATAATATGAATGCACATTTTTATTAATGTAGTGGTTGGGTAGTACCCTGAAATGGGTTTCTCAGAGAGGCTGTGAAATTCCATCCCTGAAAGTATTTTAATCTGTCTGGACACAGCCATTAACAACCTGCTGTAGCTGATCCTGCATGAGCAGGATGTTGGACTAGACAGTCTCCATATATGCCAACCAACTTCAACCACACTGCAGTTCTTCCAGGTAGCTCCACATATTCTGTAACAAATAATCAGAACAAAGCAAACATGGAGATTTCATCCCTGATAACCAGTAAATTCTATCAAATTGTGTGATATCTAAATGTGTTCAGAAAAACTGAAGTATAACAATGACTTAAGTAAACAATGAATTAACGTCCGTACTTACTAGAACTAGCTGGATAACTCAGAAATTCTGATAGACAGGCATATAGTATTTTATGTATTGTTCATGCCAGAACTGGAAACTACTTCAACTATAATCCTATTTTTTAAATGTTACTAAATGGATTGTACAGAAATGTCAAGCATAGAGAAAAAGCATTACAAATGTAAAGGAAATAGCAAAAAATTCTCCCCTTACAACCAACAGAAACAAGCTATTGTTATTATTTTGACTTTTGACTCTTCCACCAGCTCCAAGAAAGTAAAAGAATTTCAATTACAGTCCCTCTTATGGTCTCTTTTTCAATTAGTAAGAAAGCAAACAAGGAATAAAATTGCTTCTGGTCTGCTGCAGATGTATATATCCTGCTAGACTTGTCACAGTGCCTTAATCTGTTTTTCATTGTATTGTAGCATTGCAGTATTACCATGTCCTGCTTCCGCTAGTAGTTATTCTGTCTTCTGATTGACTGCTAGCATGCAATCTAGATAGAAAAAACTTTTTTAAAACAAGATGTAGTTCAGTGCAATTTGTCACATGCAACTAAATTTCTTTTGGTTCTTATATGTTTCCAAATCCTTTGCAGTGTTAATGACATTATCTAAGTGCATTCATTGATAATATGATCTGTTGCATGTTTTGTCTATTTGTCTTGAAGTCCTAGTGGGACAAAATTTCCTTTTTTTCCTCAGAGAGAAAAAGATTGAGGAAGTGTGTTTATATGTGTGCATGTCTTCCTATCTCTGAAATAGCTTGTTTGTTATACAAACAACTATCTCTGCTCACTGGTTTGATTTTCCTGTTCAGCTCTGTTTGGTGACTTGACTAAAGAATTTTCAGAAGAGAAACAAAGAGGGCATAGGAGGGGGATTTTGGTGGGGCAGAGAAAGATTACAGATAACAGAAAATGAAGGGAATTGTTGATACACCAGTGAATCATGCTGCAATATTTACAAGCTGGGGAAACTGGCTGGCATGAACCTCATGAGGTCCACTGACAAGAAATGAAGAGTTCTGTACCAGGAGAGAAACAATCCTGTGCAACAGTGCATGCTGGTAACCACCAAGCTTGAAAGCGTCCTAGAAGGAAATAACCTAGAAGTTCTAGTAGACAAGAAGTTGAACACAGGTTAGCAGTGTGCCCTTGCTACTAAGGAGACTAAACTTACTCTTGGCTGCACCAGGCAAAATATTGACAGCAGGTCAAGAGAGGGGCTCCTTCCCCTTCACTCAGCTTTGATGAGGCCAAACTTAGAGGACTTTGTCCACAGTTGGCCTCTCAAATGCAATACATGGACACTCTACAAAGAGTTCAGAGGAAGGCCACCAAGGTCACCAAAGCACATCTACTATGAGGAGAAGCTGAAAGAACTAGGGCTTGTTCAGTTTGGAGAAAAAGAGGCTCAAGGGGGTTCTTGTCAACATGTATTAATGCCTGAAAGGAAGCAGCAAAGAGAACCGAGCTAGGCTTAGTCAGGGATGTCCATTACCAGGAAAGAGGCAATGGGCAGAAACTGGAGTGCAGGAAGTTCCATTTGGACACCAGGCAGGACTTCTGTTCTGTATGCGTGACAAAGCACTCAAACATTGTCCAGAGTATCTGAAAGGTTTCATCAGTGTGGGAAATCGGATGAAGTAATATTCAACATTGTTGCTTATTATTGATGCATGATTTCTGTTGTTACGTATATTAGTTATCAGTTAACTATCAGTCATTTCAGGCATGCTGCGTAGGATAAAATCTTTGATATTCTATATCCTTTTATCATAGATTTGCTGGATTAGTTGGCTTTTCAGTTAACACTGTTTTTTATCAGCAAAATTATTAAGTAAACTGAACAACGTCAATATTTTAAGCACTTAAACCTTATTTTATGTAATTATATTGCTTGATTTTGAAATGGATATCTGCCTATTCTATACCAAGTATGTACATATTTTAAGCCCATAAAAATAGAATGAAACCTTTGTAATTCAAATAGAGCCAGAATAGTATGATAAGGCAAAAACTGAGGAGGCAACTAGGTGGCCACATGAGCCATGAAGTTCTGTGCAGATCTAAAATTATTTCCTATATGATTTAGTTTAGGCTGTCAAAGAAGGTGGGAAATGATGTGTCTTTCCTCTATCATATTGAATAGAGAACAAATAAGATGTTATTTATTTGTTGGTTTATTGTCAGAAAAATAATTCAGGTGGGGGACTGAAAAGATTAGAAAAATATTCTGCAAATAGGTTGTACACAAATTGCTATTCCAGGTCCAAAAAGACATTCATGGTAGGGAAAAAACACTAGGAAAAATGTAATCAGATTTTCTTTCAGAGCATTACAGTTTGGAACTATATAAAATATTTCTTCAAATATTAAAGAATTATACTAATTTTTAATCATGGAATTACTTTCTCAGACTGTAAGAATCCTTCTTTGTTTTTTGGCTCAAAGCTTGCTTCCTGAGGTATTTCTTGTGATAAGACTGACTTGTCTAGAAAATGAGTGGTGGGTGTTGTCGTGTGGCAATCAACATCACTGTATGGACAATTTTACATCTTTGGAGCTGTTTGCCTTTGAAAGATAGTGCTCAGGACTGTTTACTGGTGGAAGACCTAGCCTGTGACCAAATAACTCCTGTTTGCTATGGGAGACTTTCCTTTCTTCTTCCCTTCCTCCCTTCCTCCCTTCCTCCCTTCCTCCCTTCCTCCCTTCCTCCCTTTCCTCCCTTTCCTCCCTTTCCTTCCTCCCTTTCCTCCCTTTCCTTCCTCCCTTTCCTCACTTTCCTTTCTCCCTTTCCTCCCTTCCTCCCTTTTTTCTTCTTTCTTTTTTCATTTTTCTTTTTCCTTTTAAAGTCAGAAAATCAGGCACTGGGATATGATCAACCTGCTTGTCTAAACAAAACAGTGGGTCAGTACTGTCCCTCCACCTCTCCAATTGGAGGAGAATGCAACATGAGCATAGCACTTTTATCACACTGCAGCCTATTTTAGTTTACCTCTAGATCAGGAGGCTGCCTGCACTCTGCACTGATAAGGAAGCACTATCACTTTTCAAAGTGACAGGACATAGTGACATATCAACACTGAAACTTAAATGAAAAACCCCTTCTAATTTAATTGATAATCTGCTGAAGCCATGTTCAAAGCCAGCATTCTTGTTTTCAATTAAAACTTTCTTACAGCTGGAAAAAAACTTTGGTATAAGCTGATGCATTTTGGGTTGCAGGCAGGGAGTGGACAATTTATGAGAAAGTGTAAAATATTTTTCACACTACTAAATGTCATTTGTTTGCCAGGGAAAAATTGCATGGAATACGTTTGCACATTCTGGAAATGGTTTGCAGCAGACTGACTGGTTTGCTTTCAAAATGGAATTCCCTGAAGTAAGCTACAGAGATATTAATACACTGGAAAAAAAAAACAAAAACTATTATTCTTTGTAATGCTCAAACCTATAATCATTAAGTGAAGTACTGAAAAAAGTTTAAGACAAATCTTAAAGAATTCAGTACTTTCAGCAGCAAGAACAGGTGCAATATGCTTTTAAGAACATACAGGCAAGTAATCAGTTTATGTTTTTAAATATTTCTTTCACTGCGGTTTGCTAAATTTCTACACAGCATTAGATTTTTTTAGATTAATATATTGAAATGAATAGTTTACTGTGTATCAGAGGATGAAAAAATAGTATAGTAGTTTTGGAAAACATTCACAGTGATATCCATATAAAACTGTTAAAATATTTAGAATGAACATTTTCCTTTTGGCAGACTGCAATTTTCTGACGATTTGCCTCATGGACAGCTAGTAAGTACAAGTGATGATTTTTATTTTTTTTTTCCCTCCAAATAGCTTTTGCATCTCTTGGTTTCCTTCAAGATACTCTTCTTCAGAAAGCTGCTTCACTGGATTGACTGTGTCAAAATACCATCCTTTATGAAATCACGTGACTCGGTCTGTCACTACTTGATTGATCAAGATTTGGACCAATGACAAATATAGCATATGGCCTTTATCCATACAAAATTATGGGTATAAGTATAAATCTAGAATTAGCAGATGCTAGAACTAGATAATAATTTTTAAGTGACTGCAATGAGTAAAAGTGAGAAGTTTATTATTATGCAATAATATCAATGCTTCCTAATAGACAAAATATTTTTTCAAAATATTTATTATTTAGAGGCAAATAAAGAGAAACTATTTATATGTGTAAATTTGTGCCTAACAGATTTTTACTTAATGTATAATGTCTTCAGCTCTTGCATTAGCTATGAAAATACAGCAACGTAAAAACCACTGCATTTATTTTCCCTGTGAAAATATTCTTACTTACATTTAATTTTAAATTATAAAATAATGCTGCAGTTAGTAATTTATGAATTATTTAGAACTACGTTGCTAGTGTCTTATGCTAATCTCAGTATTACACTTTTTGGAAAATTCTGTTTGGATATGTATATTTAAATTCATCAGTCTTAGTGATAAGAAAAAAAGAATGTTTAATTAATGAACTACTTTGCTCCAAATTTTTGGACATAATTTGTAATAGAGAACTAAGTAGAGTCTATCATTTCCTTAATAATATTTTTATTTTGTGTATTATCTCATGGAAGTTTTATCAGGCAAATGCTAGATTCTGCGGTCTGCACCATAAGCTGTTCCAGTTTTGTTAAGTAGTTTTTAATTTGATCTCTGTGAGTAAGTTTGTATTAGCTATTGTTTTACATGCATGACATAATATAATGTTGTTTGTTTAGGGTTAAGTTGGAGAGGAAACTATGAATATATGTTAAAAACTTCACAGACACCATTTTATACAGCATTTTCTTTGATTCTACAGAGATTCTCTCTTTTCAATATGTAATTATTATTTATCTAATACTTCAGGAGAAACTAGATCTTTATTTAGCAGTACTTGTAAGTTTCTGAGATGTTTATTATATATTTATTAACTATATATATATATATAATTCATTTAAACACATAGCAATGCATAAATAATAGGATAAACTAAGAACACATTTTAAAATCATCAGATTAAAACAGATCAGTTATGGTCTTAGATTTTTTAGACAAAATCAATGCCCACAAATCCATGGGCCTCAACAGATTCCCACGAATGTTGAGGGAGATAGCAGAAGTGATTCCCAAGCTGCTCTCTTATTATCCTGGAGAATGGGAGAGGTACCTGAAGCCTGGAGGATAGTCAATTTCACTCCAGTCTTCAAAAAGGGCAAGAAGAAAGATTCAGACAACTATTGGCCAGTCAGCCTCACCTCCATTCCTGGGAAGGTGATGGAACAACTTGTTCTTCATTTCATCTGAAAGCAATTTGAAGAAAAAGGTTATCTGGAGTTGTCAGCATGGATTCACCAAGGTCAATTATGCTCAGTCAATCTCATATGTCTATGATGTCATCACTGACTGAGACAGCAGTGGAAGTTATCTACTCTGACTTCAACAAGGCATTTTAGGCAGCCTCCACAACACTCTTGTAATGAAATTAAGGAATTGTGGAATAGCTGAATGGACTGTGAGGTAACTTCAGAACTGGCTGACTGGTAGAGCTCAGATGACTGTCAGTGGTGGTTCAACTGTGGTTCAACAGTGCAAAGTCTAGTTGGAGCTGTAAGTAGCAGTGTACTCCAGGGATAAGGTCTTGTTCAATATCTTCATGAATAATCTGGATAAAAGGATAGAGTCCAACCTCAACTGAGAGTATGAATCTGGGAGAAGTAGCTCACACATCAGAATGCTTCGCTGCCATTCAGAAAGATGGGAATAGACTAGTGAGTTGGGCTACTTGATTAACTGCAATGTGAGCAAGTGTAAGTTCTCCGCATGAAGAGGAATAACTGCATGCACCAATACAGGCTTGGGAATGATCTGATGGAAATGAGCTCAGAGAAGAAGGACTTTGCAGTCCTCATGGATAAGAGGCTGGCTGTCAGCAAGAAGTACACCCTTGTGGCCATGAAGGCTAAAGGTATTCTGGGGTGAATCAAGACGGCCATGGCCAGCAGGAGGTAATCCTTCCTTCCCTTCATCTGGAAGACTGTGTTTAGTTCTGGGCTGCTCAATTCAAATAAGATAGAGATTTTCTAGAAAGAATCTACCGAATGGCTACAAAGATGATTAAGGACCAGGAGCATCTTCATGCAAGGAGAGACTAAGATGCCTAGGATTTATCAGCCTAGAGAAGAGAAGAATAGCAGGAGATCTCATTACTATTTATAAATACTGAAAATGCACAAGTCAAATGAATGCGGCCAGGATCTTTTCAGTGTCGTGCAGCATCAGGACAAGGGCCACAGGGTAAAAACTGCAACGCAGGAAGTTCAATAAAAATATGAGGAAAAACTTCCTTACTGTGAGGTTAACAGAGCAGTGGAACAGGCTGCCCAGGGGAGGTTGTGTATTTTCCTTCTCTAGAGATATTCAAGACCCACCTGTACACCTACCTGTGCAGCCTACTGCAGGGAGTCTGCTTCGTAGGGAGGTTGGGCTTGACAATCTCTAGAGGTCCCTTCTAATCTCTACTGTTCTTTGATTCTGTCCATCTGGACACCTTCCTGTGTGATCTTTTGTAGGGATCATATTTTTAGCAGAGGGGTTGGACTCAGTGATCTCCAGAGGTCCCTTCCAAACCTTATTACATCCATTTAATGATTTTACAGGAGATGAAA